>NW_026519142.1:0-196000 GCF_947347685.1 Pleuronectes platessa | reverse complement strand
TGGCGCATATCGCCTGCGGCGCACATCTCCTGCTTTGTACATCTCCTGCGGCGCACATCTCCTGCGTGCATCTCCTGCTATGTAGATCTCCTGCGGCGCACATCTCCTGCGGTGCACATCTCCGGTGGCGCATATCGCCTGCGGCGCACATCTCCTACTTTGTACATCTCCTGCGGCGCACATCTCCTGCGTGCACATCTCCTGCTATGTAGATCTCCTGTGGCGCACACATCCTACGGCGAAAATCTCCTGCTGCGCACATCTCCTGCGTTGCACAACATGCGATGCACATAAATAAAATTAATAAAAAAACTGTGCGCACACATCCTGCGGCGCACATATCCTGCGTGCCAATCTCCTGCTGTTCACATCTCCTGCGGTGCACATCTCCTGCGGCGTACATCGCCTGCGGCGCACATCTCCTGCTATGTACATCTCCTGCGGCGCACATCTCCTGCTATGTACATCTCCTGCGGCGCACATCTCCTGTGATGCACATCTCCAGTGGCGCACATCTCCGGCGGTGCACATCTCTTGCGGCGCGCACCCTGCGGTGCACATTTCCTGCGTGCCAATCTCCTGCTGCGCACATCTCCTGCGGTGCACATCTCCTGCGGCGCACATCTCCTGCTGCGCACATCTCCTGCGGTGCACATCTCCTGCAGTGCACATCTCCTGCTGCGCACATCTCCTGCGGTGTACATCTCCTGCGCACATCCTGCGGCGCACATCTCCTGTGGTGCACATCTCCTGAGGCGCACATCTCCTGCGGTGCACATCTCCTGCGGTGCACATCTCCTGCTGCCCAAATCTCCGGCGGTGCACATCTCTTGCGGCACACATCCTGTGGCGCACACCCTCCGTTGCACATAAATGAAACATTTATTTACATAAAATTTATAATAATTAACTCAAATTAATAAAAAAACTGTGCGCACACATCCTGCGGCGCACATCTCCTGCGTGCCAATCTCCTGCTGTGCAAATCTCCTGCGGTGCACATCTCCTGCTTTGTACATCTCCTGCGGCGCACATCTCCTGCGTGCACATCTCCTGCTATGTAGATCTCCTGCGGCGCACATCTCCTGCGGTGCACATCTCCGGTGGCGCATATCGCCTGCGGCGCACATCTTCTACTTTGTACATCTCCTGCGGCGCACATCTCCTGCGTGCACATCTCCTGCTATGTAGATCTCCTGCGGCGCACACATCCTACGGCGAAAATCTCCTGCTGCGCACATCTTCTGCGTTGCACAACATGCCATGCACATAAATAAAATTAATAAAAAAACTGTGCGCACACATCCTGCGGCGCACATCTCCTGCGTGCCAATCTCCTGCTGTTCACATCTCCTGCGGTGCACATCGCCTGCGGCGCACATCGCCTGCGGCGCACATCGCCTGCGGCGCACATCTCCTGCTATGTACATCTCCTGCGGCGCACATCTCCTGCTATGTACATCTCCTGCGGCGCACATCTCCTGCGATGCACATCTCCAGTGGCGCACATCTCCGGCGGTGCACATCTCTTGCGGCGCGCACCCTGCGGTGCACATCTCCTGCGTGCCAATCTCCTGCTGCGCACATCTCCTGCGGTGCACATCTCCTGCGGCGCACATCTCCTGCTGCGCACATCTCCTGCGGTGCACATCTCCTGCGGTGCACATCTCCTGCTGCGCACATCTCCTGCGGTGTACATCTCCTGCGCACATCCTGCGGCGCACATCTCCTGAGGCGCACATCTCCTGCGGTGCACATCTCCTGCGGTGCACATCTCCTGCTGCCCAAATCTCCGGCGGTGCACATCTCTTGCGGCACACATCCTGTGGCGCACACCCTTCGTTGCACATAAATGAAACATTTATTTACATAAAATTTATAATAATTAACTCAAATTAATAAAAAAACTGTGCGCACACATCCTGCGGCGCACATCTCCTGCTGCGCACATCTCCTGCGGTGCACATCTCCTGCGGTGCACATCTCCTGCTGCGCACATCTCCTGCGGCGCACATCTCCTGCGGTGCACATCTCCTGCGGTGCACATCTCCTGCGGTGCACATCTCCTGCTGCGCACATCTCCTGCGGCGCACACACTACGGTGCACATAAATGAAACATTTATTTACAAAAAAATATTATTACATCAAATTAATAAAAAAACTGTGTGCACACATCCTGCTGCGCACATCTCCTGCGGCGCACATCTCCTGCGGTGCACATCTCCGGTGGCGCATATCGCCTGCGGCGCACATCTCCTGCTTTGTACATCTCCTGCGGCGCACATCTCCTGTGGTGCACATCTCCTGTTGCGCACTTCTCCTGCGTTGCATATCTCTTGCGACGCACATCCTGCGTTGCGAACCCTGCGTTGCACATAAATAAAACAGTTATTTACAAAAAAATAAAAAAATCAAATCAAATTAATAAAAAAACTGCGTCACACATCTCCTGCTGCGCATATCGCCTGCGGCGCACATCTCTTGCGTGCTAATCTCCTGCGTCCACATCTCCTGCGGTGCACATCTCCTGCTGCGCACATTTCCGGCGGTGCACATCTCTTGCGGCGCACACGCTGCGGTGCACATAAATGAAACATTTATTTACAAAAAAAAAATAATAATTAACTCAAATTAATAAAATAACTGTGCGCACATCTCCTGCAGTGCATATCTCAAGTGGTGCACATCTCCTGCTGCGCACATCTCCTGCTTTGTACATCTCCTGCGGTGCACATCTCCTGCTGCGCACATCTCTTGCGGCGCACATCCTGCAGCGCACACCCTTCGTTGCACATAAATGAAACATTTATTTACAAAAAAATTATAATAATTAACTCAAATTAATAAAAAAACTGTGCGCACACATCCTGCGGTGCAAATCTCCTGCTGCGCACATCTCCTGCATTGCAGAACATGCGATGCACATAAATAAAATTAATAAAAAAACTGTGCGCACACATCCTGCGGCGCACATCTCCTGCGGTGCACATCTCCTGCTCCTGCGGTGCACATAAATGAAACATTTATTTACAAAAAAATAATACTAATTAACTCAAATTAATAAAAAAACTGTGCGCACACATCCTGCGGCGCAAATCTCCTGCGTGCTAATCTCCTGCGTGCACATCTCCTATGGTGCACATCTCCTGCGGCGCACATCTCATGCGGTGCACATCTCCTTCTGCGCACATCTCCTGTGGTGCACATCTCCTGCGGCTCACATCTCCTGCATGCATATCTCCTGCTGCGCATATCTCCTGCGGTGCAAATCTCCTGCGGCGCACATCTCTTGCGGTGCACATCTCCTTCTGCGCACATCTCCTGCGGTGCACATCTCCTGCTGCGCACATCTCCTGCGGTGCACATCTCCGCACACATCCTGCGGCGCACATCTCCTGCGGTGTACATCTCCTTCTGCCCACATCTCCTGTGGCGCACATCTCCTGTTGCGCACTTCTCCTGCGTTGCATATCTCTTGCGGCGCACATCCTGCGTTGCGAACCCTGCGTTGCACATAAATAAAACAGTTATTTACAAAAAAATAAAAAAATCAAATCAAATTAATAAAAAAACTGCGGCACACATCTGCTGCTGCGCATATCGCCTGCGGAGCACATCTCCTGCGTGCTAATCTCCTGCGTCCACATCTCCTGCGGTGCACATCTCCTGTGGCGCACATCTCCTGCTGCGCACATTTCCGGCGGTGCACATCTCTTGCGGCGCACACCCTGCGGTGCACATAAATGAAACATTTATTTACAAAAAAAAAATAATAATTAACTCAAATTAATAAAAAAACTGTGCGCACACATCCTGCGGCGCACATCTCCTGTGGCGCACATCTCCTGCGGTGCACATCTCCGGTGGCGCATATCGCCTGCGGCGCACATCTCCTGCTTTGTACATCTCCTGCGGCGCACATCTCCTGCGTGCATCTCCTGCTATGTAGATCTCCTGCGGCGCACATCTCCTGCTATGTACATCTCCTGCGGCGCACATCTCCTGTGATGCACATCTCCAGTGGCGCACATCTCCGGCGGTGCACATCTCTTGCGGCGCGCACCCTGCGGTGCACATTTCCTGCGTGCCAATCTCCTGCTGCGCACATCTCCTGCGGTGCACATCTCCTGCGGCGCACATCTCCTGCTGCGCACATCTCCTGCGGTGCACATCTCCTGCAGTGCACATCTCCTGCTGCGCACATCTCCTGCGGTGTACATCTCCTGCGCACATCCTGCGGCGCACATCTCCTGTGGTGCACATCTCCTGAGGCGCACATCTCCTGCGGTGCACATCTCCTGCGATGCACATCTCCTGCTGCCCAAATCTCCGGCGGTGCACATCTCTTGCGGCACACATCCTGTGGCGCACACCCTCCGTTGCACATAAATGAAACATTTATTTACATAAAATTTATAATAATTAACTCAAATTAATAAAAAAACTGTGCGCACACATCCTGCGGCGCACATCTCCTGCGTGCCAATCTCCTGCTGTGCAAATCTCCTGCGGTGCACATCTCCTGCTTTGTACATCTCCTGCGGCGCACATCTCCTGCGTGCACATCTCCTGCTATGTAGATCTCCTGCGGCGCACATCTCCTGCGGTGCACATCTCCGGTGGCGCATATCGCCTGCGGCGCACATCTTCTACTTTGTACATCTCCTGCGGCGCACATCTCCTGCGTGCACATCTCCTGCTATGTAGATCTCCTGCGGCGCACACATCCTACGGCGAAAATCTCCTGCTGCGCACATCTCCTGCGGTGCACATCTCCTGCGTTGCACATCTCCTGCTGCCCAAATCTCCGGCGGTGCACATCTCTTGCGGCACACATCCTGTGGCGCACACCCTTCGTTGCACATAAATGAAACATTTATTTACATAAAATTTATAATAATTAACTCAAATTAATAAAAAAACTGTGCGCACACATCCTGCGGCGCACATCTCCTGCTGCGCACATCTCCTGCGGTGCACATCTCCTGCGGTGAACATCTCCTGCTGCGCACATCTCCTGCGGCGCACATCACCTGCGGTGCACATCTCCTGCTGCGCACATCTCCTGCGGTGCACATCTCTCGCGGCGCACATCCTGCGGCGCACACACTACGGTGCACATAAATGAAACATTTATTTACAAAAAAATATTATTACATCAAATTAATAAAAAAACTGTGTGCACACATCCTGCTGCGCACATCTCCTGCTGCGCACATCTCCTGCAGTGCACATCTCCTGCTGCGCACATCTCCTGCGGTGCACATCTCTTGCGGCACACATCTCCTGCGGTGCACACCTCCTGCGGTGCACATCTCCTGCTGCGCAGATCTCCTGCGGTGCACATCTCTCGCGGCGCACATCCTGCGGCGCACACCCTGCGGTGCACATAAATGAAACATTTATTTACAAAAAAATATTATTACATCAAAATAATAAAAAAACTGTGTGCACACATCCTGCTGCGCACATCTCCTGCTGTGCACATGTCCTGCGTTGCACATCTCCTGCGTTCAAATCTCCTGCTGCGCACATCTCCTGCGTTGTACATCTCCTGCGTTGCACATCTCCTGCTGCGCACATCTCCGGCGGTGCACATCTCTTGCGGCGCACATCCTGCGGCGCACACCCTTCGTTGCACATAAATGAAACATTTATTTACAAAAAAATTATAATAATTAACTCAAATTAATAAAAAAACTCTGCGCACACATCCTGCGGCGCACATCTCCTGCGTGCCAATCTCCTGCTGCGCACATCTCCTGCGGTGCACATCTCCTGCGGCGCACATCTCCTGCGGCGCACATCTCCTGCTGCGCACATCTCCTGCTGCGCACATCTCCTGCTGCGCACATCTCCTGCGGTGCACATCTCTTGCGGCGCACATCCTGCGGCGCACACCCTGCGTTGCACATAAATGAAACATTTATTTACAAAAAAATATTATTACATCAAATTAATAAAAAAACTGTGTGCACACATCCTGCTGCGCACATCTCCTGCTATGCACATGTCCTGCGTTGCACATCTCCTGCGTGCAGATCTCCTGTGGCGCACATCTCCTGCGGTGCACATCTCCGGTGGCGCATATCGCCTGCGGCGCACATCTCCTGCTTTGTACATCTCCTGCGGCGCACATCTCCTGTGTGCACATCTCCTGCGTGCACATCTCCTGCGGAGCATATCTCCTGTGTACACATCTCCTGCGGCGCATATCTCCTGTGTACACATCTCCTGCGGCGCACATCTCCTGCGGTGCACATCTCCTGCGGTGCACATCTCCTGCTGCGCAAATCTCCGGCGGTGCACATCTCTTGCGGCGCACATCCTGCGGCGCACACCCTTCGTTGCACATAAATGAAACATTTATTTACAAAAAAATTATAATAATTAACTCAAATTAATAAAAAAACTGTGCTCACACATCCTACGGCGCAAATCTCCTGCTGCGCACATCTCCTGCGTTGCACATCTCTTGCGGCAACACATCTCCTGCTGCGCACATCTCCTGCGGTGCACATCTCTTGCGGCGCGCACCCTGCGGTGCAAATCTCCTGCGACGCACATCTCTTGCGGTGCACATCTCCTGCTGCGCACATCTCCTGCGGTGCACATCTCCTGCTGCGCACATCTCCTGCGGTGCACATCTCCTGCTGCGCACATCTCCTGCGGTGCACATCTCTTGCGGCGCACATCTCCTGCGGCGCACATCTCCTGCGGTGCACATCTCCTGCTGCGCACATCTCCTGCGGTGTACATCTCCTGCGGTGCACATCTCCTGCTGCGCACATCTCCGGCGGTGCACATCTCTTGCGGCGCACACCCTGCTTTGCACATAAATGAAACATTTATTTACAAAAAAATAAAAAAATAAAATCAAATTAATAAAAAAACTGCGGCACACATCTCCTGCTGCGCATATCGCCTGAGGCGCACATCTCCTGCTATGTACATCTCCTGCGATGCACATCTCCAGTGGCGCACATCTCCGGCGGTGCACATCTCTTGCGGCGCGCACCCTGCGGTGCACATAAATGAAACATTTATTTACAAAAAATAATAATATTAACACAAATTAATAAAAAAACTGTGCGCACACATCCTGCGGCGCACATCTCCTGCGTGCTAATCTCCTGCGTGCACATCTCCTGCGGTGCACATCTCCTGCGGCGCACATCTCCTGCGGTGCACATCTCCTTCTGCGCACATCTCCTGTGGTGCACATCTCCTGTTGCGCACATCTCCTGCGGTGCATATCTCTTGCGGCGCACATCCTGCGTTGCACATCTCCTTCTGCGCACATCTCCTGTGGTGCACATCTCCTGCGATGCACATCTCCAGTGGCGCACATCTCCTGCTGCGCATATCGCCTGCGGCGCATATCTCCTGCTATGTACATCTCCTGCATCACACATTTCCTGTGCACATCTCCTGCAGTGCATATCTCAAGTGGTGCACATCTCCTGCTGCGCACATCTCCTGCGTTGTACATCTCCTGCGGTGCACATCTCCTGCTGCGCACATCTCTTGCGGCGCACATCCTGCAGCGCACACCCTTCGTTGCACATAAATGAAACATTTATTTACAAAAAAATTATAATAATTAACTCAAATTAATAAAAAAACTGTGCGCACACATCCTGCGGTGCAAATCTCCTGCTGCGCACATCTCCTGCATTGCAGAACATGCGATGCACATAAATAAAATTAATAAAAAAACTGTGCGCACACATCCTGCGGCGCACATCTCCTGCGGTGCACATCTCCTGCTCCTGCGGCGCACATAAATGAAACATTTATTTACAAAAAAATAATACTAATTAACTCAAATTAATAAAAAAACTGTGCGCACACATCCTGCGGCGCAAATCTCCTGCGTGCTAATCTCCTGCGTGCACATCTCCTATGGTGCACATCTCCTGCGGCGCACATCTCATGCGGTGCACATCTCCTTCTGCGCACATCTCCTGTGGTGCACATCTCCTGCGGCTCACATCTCCTGCATGCATATCTCCTGCTGCGCATATCTCCTGCGGTGTAAATCTCCTGCGGCGCACATCTCTTGCGGTGCACATCTCCTTCTGCGCACATCTCCTGCGGTGCACATCTCCTGCTGCGCACATCTCCTGCGGTGCACATCTCCGCACACATCCTGCGGCGCACATCTCCTGCGGTGTACATCTCCTTCTGCCCACATCTCCTGTGGCGCACATCTCCTGTTGCGCACTTCTCCTGCGTTGCATATCTCTTGCGGCGCACATCCTGCGTTGCGAACCCTGCGTTGCACATAAATAAAACAGTTATTTACAAAAAAATAAAAAAATCAAATCAAATTAATAAAAAAACTGCGGCACACATCTCCTGCTGCGCATATCGCCTGCGGAGCACATCTCCTGCGTGCTAATCTCCTGCGTCCACATCTCCTGCGGTGCACATCTCCTGTGGCGCACATCTCCTGCTGCGCACATTTCCGGCGGTGCACATCTCTTGCGGCGCACACCCTGCGGTGCACATAAATGAAACATTTATTTACAAAAAAAAAATAATAATTAACTCAAATTAATAAAAAAACTGTGCGCACACATCCTGCGGCGCACATCTCCTGTGGCGCACATCTCCTGCGGTGCACATCTCCGGTGGCGCATATCGCCTGCGGCGCACATCTCCTGCTTTGTACATCTCCTGCGGCGCACATCTCCTGCGTGCATCTCCTGCTATGTAGATCTCCTGCGGCGCACATCTCCTGCGGTGCACATCTCCGGTGGCGCATATCGCCTGCGGCGCACATCTCCTACTTTGTACATCTCCTGCGGCGCACATCTCCTGCGTGCACATCTCCTGCTATGTAGATCTCCTGTGGCGCACACATCCTACGGCGAAAATCTCCTGCTGCGCACATCTCCTGCGTTGCACAACATGCGATGCACATAAATAAAATTAATAAAAAAACTGTGCGCACACATCCTGCGGCGCACATATCCTGCGTGCCAATCTCCTGCTGTTCACATCTCCTGCGGTGCACATCTCCTGCGGCGTACATCGCCTGCGGCGCACATCTCCTGCTATGTACATCTCCTGCGGCGCACATCTCCTGCTATGTACATCTCCTGCGGCGCACATCTCCTGTGATGCACATCTCCAGTGGCGCACATCTCCGGCGGTGCACATCTCTTGCGGCGCGCACCCTGCGGTGCACATTTCCTGCGTGCCAATCTCCTGCTGCGCACATCTCCTGCGGTGCACATCTCCTGCGGCGCACATCTCCTGCTGCGCACATCTCCTGCGGTGCACATCTCCTGCAGTGCACATCTCCTGCTGCGCACATCTCCTGCGGTGTACATCTCCTGCGCACATCCTGCGGCGCACATCTCCTGTGGTGCACATCTCCTGAGGCGCACATCTCCTGCGGTGCACATCTCCTGCGGTGCACATCTCCTGCTGCCCAAATCTCCGGCGGTGCACATCTCTTGCGGCACACATCCTGTGGCGCACACCCTCCGTTGCACATAAATGAAACATTTATTTACATAAAATTTATAATAATTAACTCAAATTAATAAAAAAACTGTGCGCACACATCCTGCGGCGCACATCTCCTGCGTGCCAATCTCCTGCTGTGCAAATCTCCTGCGGTGCACATCTCCTGCTTTGTACATCTCCTGCGGCGCACATCTCCTGCGTGCACATCTCCTGCTATGTAGATCTCCTGCGGCGCACATCTCCTGCGGTGCACATCTCCGGTGGCGCATATCGCCTGCGGCGCACATCTTCTACTTTGTACATCTCCTGCGGCGCACATCTCCTGCGTGCACATCTCCTGCTATGTAGATCTCCTGCGGCGCACACATCCTACGGCGAAAATCTCCTGCTGCGCACATCTTCTGCGTTGCACAACATGCCATGCACATAAATAAAATTAATAAAAAAACTGTGCGCACACATCCTGCGGCGCACATCTCCTGCGTGCCAATCTCCTGCTGTTCACATCTCCTGCGGTGCACATCGCCTGCGGCGCACATCGCCTGCGGCGCACATCGCCTGCGGCGCACATCTCCTGCTATGTACATCTCCTGCGGCGCACATCTCCTGCTATGTACATCTCCTGCGGCGCACATCTCCTGCGATGCACATCTCCAGTGGCGCACATCTCCGGCGGTGCACATCTCTTGCGGCGCGCACCCTGCGGTGCACATCTCCTGCGTGCCAATCTCCTGCTGCGCACATCTCCTGCGGTGCACATCTCCTGCGGCGCACATCTCCTGCTGCGCACATCTCCTGCGGTGCACATCTCCTGCGGTGCACATCTCCTGCTGCGCACATCTCCTGCGGTGTACATCTCCTGCGCACATCCTGCGGCGCACATCTCCTGCGGTGCACATCTCCTGAGGCGCACATCTCCTGCGGTGCACATCTCCTGCGGTGCACATCTCCTGCTGCCCAAATCTCCGGCGGTGCACATCTCTTGCGGCACACATCCTGTGGCGCACACCCTTCGTTGCACATGAATGAAACATTTATTTACATAAAATTTATAATAATTAACTCAAATTAATAAAAAAACTGTGCGCACACATCCTGCGGCGCACATCTCCTGCTGCGCACATCTCCTGCGGTGCACATCTCCTGCGGTGCACATCTCCTGCTGCGCACATCTCCTGCGGCGCACATCTCCTGCGGTGCACATCTCCTGCTATGCACATCTCCTGCGGTGCACATCTCTCGCGGCGCACATCCTGCGGCGCACACACTACGGTGCACATAAATGAAACATTTATTTACAAAAAAATATTATTACATCAAATTAATAAAAAAACTGTGTGCACACATCCTGCTGCGCACATCTCCTGCGGCGCACATCTCCTGCGGTGCACATCTCCGGTGGCGCATATCGCCTGCGGCGCACATCTCCTGCTTTGTACATCTCCTGCGGCGCACATCTCCTGTGGTGCACATCTCCTGTTGCGCACTTCTCCTGCGTTGCATATCTCTTGCGACGCACATCCTGCGTTGCGAACCCTGCGTTGCACATAAATAAAACAGTTATTTACAAAAAAATAAAAAAATCAAATCAAATTAATAAAAAAACTGCGTCACACATCTCCTGCTGCGCATATCGCCTGCGGCGCACATCTCTTGCGTGCTAATCTCCTGCGTCCACATCTCCTGCGGTGCACATCTCCTGCTGCGCACATTTCCGGCGGTGCACATCTCTTGCGGCGCACACCCTGCGGTGCACATAAATGAAACATTTATTTACAAAAAAAAAATAATAATTAACTCAAATTAATAAAATAACTGTGCGCACATCTCCTGCAGTGCATATCTCAAGTGGTGCACATCTCCTGCTGCGCACATCTCTTGCGGCGCACATCCTGCAGCGCACACCCTTCGTTGCACATAAATGAAACATTTATTTACAAAAAAATTATAATAATTAACTCAAATTAATAAAAAAACTGTGCGCACACATCCTGCGGTGCAAATCTCCTGCTGCGCACATCTCCTGCATTGCAGAACATGCGATGCACATAAATAAAATTAATAAAAAAACTGTGCGCACACATCGTGCGGCGCACATCTCCTGCGGTGCACATCTCCTGCTCCTGCGGTGCACATAAATGAAACATTTATTTACAAAAAAATAATACTAATTAACTCAAATTAATAAAAAAACTGTGCGCACACATCCTGCGGCGCAAATCTCCTGCGTGCTAATCTCCTGCGTGCACATCTCCTATGGTGCACATCTCCTGCGGCGCACATCTCATGCGGTGCACATCTCCTTCTGCGCACATCTCCTGTGGTGCACATCTCCTGCGGCTCACATCTCCTGCATGCATATCTCCTGCTGCGCATATCTCCTGCGGTGCAAATCTCCTGCGGCGCACATCTCTTGCGGTGCACATCTCCTTCTGCGCACATCTCCTGCGGTGCACATCTCCTGCTGCGCACATCTCCTGCGGTGCACATCTCCGCACACATCCTGCGGCGCACATCTCCTGCGGTGTACATCTCCTTCTGCCCACATCTCCTGTGGCGCACATCTCCTGTTGCGCACTTCTCCTGCGTTGCATATCTCTTGCGGCGCACATCCTGCGTTGCGAACCCTGCGTTGCACATAAATAAAACAGTTATTTACAAAAAAATAAAAAAATCAAATCAAATTAATAAAAAAACTGCGGCACACATCTCCTGCTGCGCATATCGCCTGCGGAGCACATCTCCTGCGTGCTAATCTCCTGCGTCCACATCTCCTGCGGTGCACATCTCCTGTGGCGCACATCTCCTGCTGCGCACATTTCCGGCGGTGCACATCTCTTGCGGCGCACACCCTGCGGTGCACATAAATGAAACATTTATTTACAAAAAAAAAATAATAATTAACTCAAATTAATAAAAAAACTGTGTGCACACATCCTGCGGCGCACATCTCCTGTGGCGCACATCTCCTGCGGTGCACATCTCCGGTGGCGCATATCGCCTGCGGCGCACATCTCCTGCTTTGTACATCTCCTGCGGCGCACATCTCCTGCGTGCATCTCCTGCTATGTAGATCTCCTGCGGCGCACATCTCCTGCGGTGCACATCTCCGGTGGCGCATATCGCCTGCGGCGCACATCTCCTACTTTGTACATCTCCTGCGGCGCACATCTCCTGCGTGCACATCTCCTGCTATGTAGATCTCCTGTGGCGCACACATCCTACGGCGAAAATCTCCTGCTGCGCACATCTCCTGCGTTGCACAACATGCGATGCACATAAATAAAATTAATAAAAAAACTGTGCGCACACATCCTGCGGCGCACATATCCTGCGTGCCAATCTCCTGCTGTTCACATCTCCTGCGGTGCACATCTCCTGCGGCGTACATCGCCTGCGGCGCACATCTCCTGCTATGTACATCTCCTGCGGCGCACATCTCCTGCTATGTACATCTCCTGCGGCGCACATCTCCTGTGATGCACATCTCCAGTGGCGCACATCTCCGGCGGTGCACATCTCCTGCGGCGCACATCTCCTGCTGCGCACATCTCCTGCGGTGCACATCTCCTGCAGTGCACATCTCCTGCTGCGCACATCTCCTGCGGTGTACATCTCCTGCGCACATCCTGCGGCGCACATCTCCTGTGGTGCACATCTCCTGAGGCGCACATCTCCTGCGGTGCACATCTCCTGCGGTGCACATCTCCTGCTGCCCAAATCTCCGGCGGTGCACATCTCTTGCGGCACACATCCTGTGGCGCAAACCCTCCGTTGCACATAAATGAAACATTTATTTACATAAAATTTATAATAATTAACTCAAATTAATAAAAAAACTGTGCGCACACATCCTGCGGCGCACATCTCCTGCGTGCCAATCTCCTGCTGTGCAAATCTCCTGCGGTGCACATCTCCTGCTTTGTACATCTCCTGCGGCGCACATCTCCTGCGTGCACATCTCCTGCTATGTAGATCTCCTGCGGCGCACATCTCCTGCGGTGCACATCTCCGGTGGCGCATATCGCCTGCGGCGCACATCTTCTACTTTGTACATCTCCTGCGGCGCACATCTCCTGCGTGCACATCTCCTGCTATGTAGATCTCCTGCGGCGCACACATCCTACGGCGAAAATCTCCTGCTGCGCACATCTTCTGCGTTGCACAACATGCCATGCACATAAATAAAATTAATAAAAAAACTGTGCGCACACATCCTGCGGCGCACATCTCCTGCGTGCCAATCTCCTGCTGTTCACATCTCCTGCGGTGCACATCGCCTGCGGCGCACATCGCCTGCGGCGCACATCGCCTGCGGCGCACATCTCCTGCTATGTACATCTCCTGCGGCGCACATCTCCTGCTATGTACATCTCCTGCGGCGCACATCTCCTGCGATGCACATCTCCAGTGGCGCACATCTCCGGCGGTGCACATCTCTTGCGGCGCGCACCCTGCGGTGCACATCTCCTGCGTGCCAATCTCCTGCTGCGCACATCTCCTGCGGTGCACATCTCCTGCGGCGCACATCTCCTGCTGCGCACATCTCCTGCGGTGCACATCTCCTGCGGTGCACATCTCCTGCTGCGCACATCTCCTGCGGTGTACATCTCCTGCGCACATCCTGCGGCGCACATCTCCTGCGGTGCACATCTCCTGAGGCGCACATCTCCTGCGGTGCACATCTCCTGCGGTGCACATCTCCTGCTGCCCAAATCTCCGGCGGTGCACATCTCTTGCGGCACACATCCTGTGGCGCACACCCTTCGTTGCACATAAATGAAACATTTATTTACATAAAATTTATAATAATTAACTCAAATTAATAAAAAAACTGTGCGCACACATCCTGCGGCGCACATCTCCTGCTGCGCACATCTCCTGCGGTGCACATCTCCTGCGGTGCACATCTCCTGCGGCGCACATCTCCTGCGGCGCACATCTCCTGCGGTGCACATCTCCTGCTGCGCACATCTCCTGCGGTGCACATCTCTCGCGGCGCACATCCTGCGGCGCACACACTACGGTGCACATAAATGAAACATTTATTTACAAAAAAATATTATTACATCAAATTAATAAAAAAACTGTGTGCACACATCCTGCTGCGCACATCTCCTGCGGCGCACATCTCCTGCGGTGCACATCTCCGGTGGCGCATATCGCCTGCGGCGCACATCTCCTGCTTTGTACATCTCCTGCGGCGCACATCTCCTGTGGTGCACATCTCCTGTTGCGCACTTCTCCTGCGTTGCATATCTCTTGCGACGCACATCCTGCGTTGCGAACCCTGCGTTGCACATAAATAAAACAGTTATTTACAAAAAAATAAAAAAATCAAATCAAATTAATAAAAAAACTGCGTCACACATCTCCTGCTGCGCATATCGCCTGCGGCGCACATCTCTTGCGTGCTAATCTCCTGCGTCCACATCTCCTGCGGTGCACATCTCCTGCTGCGCACATTTCCGGCGGTGCACATCTCTTGCGGCGCACACCCTGCGGTGCACATAAATGAAACATTTATTTACAAAAAAAAAATAATAATTAACTCAAATTAATAAAATAACTGTGCGCACACATCCTGCGGCGCACATCTCCTGTGGCGCACATCTCCTGCTGCGCATATCGCCTGCGGCGCATATCTCCTGCTATGTACATCTCCTGCAGCGCACATCTCCTGTGCACATCTCCTGCATTGCATATCTCCTGCTGCGCACATCTCCTGCGGCGCACATCTCCTGCGGTGCACATCTCCTGCTGCGCACATCTCCTGCGGTGCACATCTCTCGCGGCGCACATCCTGCGGCGCACACCCTGCGGTGCACATAAATGAAACATTTATTTACAAAAAAATATTATTACATCAAATTAATAAAAAAACTGTGTGCACACATCCTGCTGCGCACATCTCCTGCGGCGCACATCTCCTGCGGTGCACATCTCCGGTGGCGCATATCGCCTGCGGCGCACATCTCCTGCTTTGTACATCTCCTGCGGCGCACATCTCCTGCGTGCACATCTCCTGCTATGTAGATCTCCTGCGGCGCACATCTCCTGCGGTGCACATCTCCGGTGGCGCATATCGCCTGCGGCGCACATCTCCTACTTTGTACATCTCCTGCGGCGCACATCTCCTGCGTGCACATCTCCTGCTATGTAGATCTCCTGCGGCGCACACATCCTACGGCGAAAATCTCCTGCTGCGCACGTCTCCTGCGTTGCACAACATGCGATGCACATAAATAAAATTAATAAAAAAACTGTGCGCACACATCCTGCGGCGCACATCTCCTGCGTGCCAATCTCCTGCTGTTCACATCTCCAGCGGTGCACATCGCCTGCGGCACACATCTCCTGCTATGTACATCTCCTGCGGCACACATCTCCTGCTATGTACATCTCCTGCGGCGCACATCTCCTGCGATGCACATCTCCAGTGGCGCACATCTCCGGCGGTGCACATCTCTTGCGGCGCGCACCCTGCGGTGCACATCTCCTGCGGTGCACATCTCCTGCTGCGCACATCTCCTGCGGCGCACATCTCCTGCGGTGCACATCTCCTGCTGCGCACATCTCCTGCGGTGCACATCTCTCGCGGCGCACATCCTGCGGCGCACACCCTGCGGTGCACATAAATGAAACATTTATTTACAAAAAAATATTATTACATCAAATTAATAAAAAAACTGTGTGCACACATCCTGCTGCGCACATCTCCTGCAGCGCACATCTCCTGCGGTGCACATCTCCGGTGGCGCATATCGCCTGCGGCGCACATCTCCTGCTTTGTACATCTCCTGCGGCGCACATCTCCTGCGTGCACATCTCCTGCTATGTAGATCTCCTGCGGCGCACATCTCCTGCGGTGCACATCTCCGGTGGCGCATATCGCCTGCGGCGCACATCTCCTGCTTTGTACATCTCCTGCGGCGCACATCTCCTGCGTGCACATCTCCTGCTATGTAGATCTCCTGCGGCGCACATCTCCTGCGGTGCACATCTCCGGTGGCGCATATCGCCTGCGGCGCACATCTCCTACTTTGTACATCTCCTGCGGCGCACATCTCCTGCGTGCACATCTCCTGCTATGTAGATCTCATGCGGCGCACACATCCTACGGCGAAAATCTCCTGCTGCGCACATCTCCTGCGTTGCACAATATGCGATGCACATAAATAAAATTAATAAAAAAACTGTGCGCACACATCGTGCGGCGCACATCTCCTGCGTGCCAATCTCCTGCTGTTCACATCTCCTGCGGTGCACATCGCCTGCGGCGCACATCGCCTGCGGCGCACATCTCCTGCTATGTACATCTCCTGCGGCGCACATCTCCTGCGATGCACATCTCCAGTGGCGCACATCTCTTGCGGCGCGCACCCTGCGGTGCACATCTCCTGCGTTCCAATCTCCTGCTGCGCACATCTCCTGCGGTGGACATCTCCTGCGGCGCACATCTCCTGCTGCGCACATCTCCTGCGGTGCACATCTCCTGCGGTGCACATCTCCTGCTGCGCACATCTCCTGCGGTGTACATCTCCTGCGCACATCCTGCGGCGCACATCTCCTGCGGTGCACATCTCCTGAGGCGCACATCTCCTGCGGTGCACATCTCCTGCGGTGCACATCTCCTGCTGCCCAAATCTCCGGCGGTGCACATCTCTTGCGGCACACATCCCGTGGCGCACACCCTTCGTTGCACATAAATTAAACATTTATTTTAATAAAATTTATAATAATTAACTAAAATTGATAAAAAAACTGTGCGCACACATCCTGCGGCGCACATCTCCTGCTGCGCACATCTCCTGCGATGCACATCTCCAGTGGCGCACATCTCCGGCGGTGCACATCTCTTGCGGCGCGCACCCTGCGGTGCACATCTCCTGCGTGCCAATCTCCTGCTGCGCACATCTCCTGCGGTGCACATCTCCTGCGGCGCACATCTCCTGCTGCGCACATCTCCTGCGGTGCACATCTCCTGCTGCGCACATCTCCTGCGGTGTACATCTCCTGCGCACATCCTGCAGCGCACATCTCCTGCGGTGCACATCTCCTGCTGCGCACATCTCCTGCGGTGCACATCTCCTGCGGTGCACATCTCCTGCTGCGCACATCTCCTGCGGCGCACATCTCCTGCGGTGCACATCTCCTGCTGCGCACATCTCCTGCGGTGCACATCTCTCGCGGCGCACATCCTGCGGCGCACACCCTGCGGTGCACATAAATGAAACATTTATTTACAAAAAAATATTATTACATCAAATTAATAAAAAAACTCTCTGCACACATCCTGCTGCGCACATCTCCTGCTTGCCAATCTCCTGCTGCGCACATCTCCTGCGGTGCACATCTCCTGCGGCGCACATCTCCTGCTGCGCACATCTCCTGCGGTGCACATCTCCTGCTGCGCACATCTCCTGCGGTGTACATCTCCTGCGCACATCCTGCGGCGCACATCTCCTGCGGTGCACATCTCCTGAGGCGCACATCTCCTGCGGTGCACATCTCCTGCGGTGCACATCTCCGGTGGCGCATATCGCCTGCGGCGCACATCTCCTGCTTTGAACATCTCCTGCGGCGCACATCTCCTGCGTGCACATCTCCTGCTATGTAGATCTCCTGCGGCGCACATCTCCTGCGGTGCACATCTCCGGTGGCGCATATCGCCTGCGGCGCACATCTCCTGCTTTGTACATCTCCTGCGGCGCACATCTCCTGCGTGCACATCTCCTGCTATGTAGATCTCCTGCGGCGCACATCTCCTGCGGTGCACATCTCCGGTGGCGCATATCGCCTGCGGCGCACATCTCCTACTTTGTACATCTCCTGCGGCGCACATCTCCTGCGTGCACATCTCCTGCTATGTAGATCTCCTGCGGCGCACACATCCTACGGCGAAAATCTCCTGCTGCGCACATCTCCTGCGTTGCACAATATGCGATGCACATAAATAAAATTAATAAAAAAACTGTGCGCACACATCCTGCGGCGCACATCTCCTGCGTGCCAATCTCCTGCTGTTCACATCTCCTGCGGTGCACATCGCCTGCGGCGCACATCGCCTGCGGCGCACATCTCCTGCTATGTACATCTCCTGCGGCGCACATCTCCTGCGATGCACATCTCCAGTGGCGCACATCTCCGGCGGTGCACATCTCTTGCGGCGCGCACCCTGCGGTGCACATCTCCTGCGTGCCAATCTCCTGCTGCGCACATCTCCTGCGGTGCACATCTCCTGCGGCGCACATCTCCTGCTGCGCACATCTCCTGCGGTGCACATCTCCTGCGGTGCACATCTCCTGCTGCGCACATCTCCTGCGGTGTACATCTCCTGCGCACATCCTGCGGCGCACATCTCCTGCGGTGCACATCTCCTGAGGCGCACATCTCCTGCGGTGCACATCTCCTGCGGTGCACATCTCCTGCTGCCCAAATCTCCGGCGGTGCACATCTCTTGCGGCACACATCCTGTGGCGCACACCCTTCGTTGCACATAAATGAAACATTTATTTACATAAAATTTATAATAATTAACTCAAATTAATAAAAAAACTGTGCGCACACATCCTGCGGCGCACATCTCCTGCTGCGCACATCTCCTGCGGTGCACATCTCCTGCGGTGCACATCTCCTGCGGCGCACATCTCCTGCGGCGCACATCTCCTGCGGTGCACATCTCCTGCTGCGCACATCTCCTGCGGCGCACATCTCCTGCGTTGCACATCTCCGGTGGCGCATATCGCCTGCGGCGCACATCTCCTGCTTTGTACATCTCCTGCGGCGCACATCTCCTGCGTGCACATCTCCTGCTATGTAGATCTCCTGCGGCGCACATCTCCTGCGGTGCACATCTCCGGTGGCGCATATCGCCTGCGGCGCACATCTCCTGCTTTGTACATCTCCTGCGGCGCACATCTCCTGCGTGCACATCTCCTGCTATGTAGATCTCCTGCGGCGCACATCTCCTGCGGTGCACATCTCCGGTGGCGCATATCGCCTGCGGCGCACATCTCCTACTTTGTACATCTCCTGCGGCGCACATCTCCTGCGTGCACATCTCCTGCTATGTACATCTCCTGCGGCGCACATCTCCTGCGATGCACATCTCCAGTGGCGCACATCTCCGGCGGTGCACATCTCTTGCGGCGCGCACCCTGCGGTGCACATCTCCTGCGTGCCAATCTCCTGCTGCGCACATCTCCTGCGGTGCACATCTCCTGCGGCGCACATCTCCTGCTGCGCACATCTCCTGCGGTGCACATCTCCTGCGGTGCACATCTCCTGCTGCGCACATCTCCTGCGGTGTACATCTCTTGCGCACATCCTGCGGCGCACATCTCCTGCGGTGCACATCTCCTGAGGCGCACATCTCCTGCGGTGCACATCTCCTGCGGTGCACATCTCCTGCTGCCCAAATCTCCGGCGGTGCACATCTCTTGCGGCACACATCCTGTGGCGCACACCCTTCGTTGCACATAAATGAAACATTTATTTACATAAAATTTATAATAATTAACTCAAATTAATAAAAAAACTGTGCGCACACATCCTGCGGCGCACATCTCCTGCTGCGCACATCTCCTGCGGTGCACATCTCCTGCGGTGCACATCTCCTGCTGCGCACATCTCCTGCGGCGCACATCTCCTGCGGTGCACATCTCCTGCTGCGCACATCTCCTGCGGCGCACATCTCCTGCGTTGCACATCTCCGGTGGCGCATATCGCCTGCGGCGCACATCTCCTGCTTTGTACATCTCCTGCGGCGCACATCTCCTGCGTGCACATCTCCTGCTATGTAGATCTCCTGCGGCGCACATCTCCTGCGGTGCACATCTCCGGTGGCGCATATCGCCTGCGGCGCACATCTCCTGCTTTGTACATCTCCTGCGGCGCACATCTCCTGCGTGCACATCTCCTGCTATGTAGATCTCCTGCGGCGCACATCTCCTGCGGTGCACATCTCCGGTGGCGCATATCGCCTGCGGCGCACATCTCCTACTTTGTACATCTCCTGCGGCGCACATCTCCTGCGTGCACATCTCCTGCTATGTAGATCTCCTGCGGCGCACACATCCTACGGCGAAAATCTCCTGCTGCGCACATCTCCTGCGTTGCACAACATGCGATGCACATACATAAAATTAATAAAAAAACTGTGCGCACACATAAATGAAACATTTATTTACAAAATCTCGCCTGCGGCGCATATCTCCTGCTATGTACATCTCCTGCGGCTCACATCTCCTGCGGTCCACATCTCCTGCTGCGCACATCTCCTGCGGTGCACATCTCTTGCGGCGCACATGTCCTGCGGCGCACATCTCTTGCGGCGCACATGTCCTGCGGCGCACATCTCTTGCGGTGCACATCTCCTGCTGCGCACATCTCCTGCGTTGCACAACATGCGATGCACATACATAAAATTAATAAATAAACTGTGCGCACACATAAATGAAACATTTATTTACAAAATCTCGCCTGCGGCGCATATCTCCTGCTATGTACATCTCCTGCGGCTCACATCTCCTGCGGTCCACATCTCCTGCTGCGCACAACTCCTGCGGTGCATATCTCTTGCGGCGCACATGTCCTGCGGCGCACATCTCTTGCGGTGCACATCTCCTACGGTGCACATCTCCAGTGGCGCACATCTCCTGCTGCGCAAATCTCCTGCAGTGACCCTCCCTCGTCGCACACCCTGCGGTGCACATAAATGAAACATTTATTTACAAAAAATAATAATAATTAACTCAAATTCCTAAAAAAACTGTGCGCACACATCCTGCGGCGCACATCTCCTGCGGCACTCATCTCCTGCGGCGCATATCTCCTGCTGCGCAAATCTCCGGCGGTGCACATCTCTTGCGGCGCACATCTCCTGCGGTGCACATCTCCTGCTATGTACATCTCCTGCGGCTCACATCTCCTGCATGCACATCTCCTGCGGCGCATATCTCCTGCGTACACATCTCCTGCGGTGCACATCTCCTGCTGCGCACATCTCCTGCGTTGTACATCTCCTGCGGTGCACATCTCCGGCTGCGCACATCTCAGGCGGTGCACATCTCTTGCGGCTCACATCCTGCGGCACACACCCTTTGTTGCACATAAATGAAACATTTATTTACAAAAAAATTATAATAATTAACTCAAATTAATAAAAAAACTGCGGCACACATCTCCTGCTGCGCACATCTCCTGCGGTGCACATCTCCTGCTGCGCACATCTCCTGCGGTGCACATCTCTTGCGGCGCACATCTCCTGCGGCGCACATCTCTTGCGGTGCACATCTCCTGCTGCGCACATCTCCTGCAGTGCACATCTCCTGCGGTGCACATCTCTTGCGGCGCACATCCTGCGGCGCACACCCTGCGGTGCACATAAATGAAACATTTATTTACAAAAAAATAAAAAAATAAAATCAAATTAATAAAAAAACTGCGGCACACATCTCCTGCTGCGCATATCGCCTGCGGCGCATATCTCCTGCTATGTACATCTCCTGCGGCTCACATCTCCTGCATGCACATCTCCTGCGGTGCAAATCTCCTGCGGCGCACATCTCTTGCGGTGCACATCTCCTGCTGCGCACATCTCCTGCGGTTCACATCTCCTGCTGCGCACATCTCCTGTTGTCCACATCTCCTGCTGCGCACATCTCCTGCGGTGCACATCTCTTGCGGCGCACATGTCCTGCGGCGCACATCTCTTGCGGTGCACATCTCCTGCTGCGCACATCTCCTGCAGCGCACATCTCCTGCTGCGCACATCTCCTGCGGTGCACATCTCGTGCGGCGCACATCCTGCGGCGCACACCCTGAGTTGCACATTAATGAAACATTTATTTACAAAAAAATTATAATAATTAACTCAAATTAATAAAAAAACTGCGACGCACATCTCCTGTTATGTACAGCTCCTGCGGCTCACATCTTCCATGCACATCTCCTGCGGCGCACATCTCCTGCGATGCACATCTCCAGTTGCGCATATCGCCTGCGGCGCATATCTCCTGCTATGTACATCTCCTGCAGCACACATTTCCTGTGCACATCTCCTGCAGTGCACATCTCAAGTGGTGCACATCTCCTGCTGCGCACATCTCCTGCGGCGCATATCTCCTGCGGTGTACATCTCCTGCGCACATCCTGCAGCGCACATCTCCTGCGGTGCACATCTCCTGCTGCGCACATCTCCTGCGGCGCACATCTCCTGCGGTGCACATCTCCTGCTGCGCACATCTCCTGCGGTGCACATCTCTCGCGGCGCACATCCTGCGGCGCACACCCTGCGGTGCACATAAATGAAACATTTATTTACAAAAAAATATTATTACATCAAATTAATAAAAAAACTCTCTGCACACATCCTGCTGCGCACATCTCCTGCTTGCCAATCTCCTGCTGCGCACATCTCCTGCGGTGCACATCTCCTGCGGCGCACATCTCCTGCTGCGCACATCTCCTGCGGTGCACATCTCCTGCTGCGCACATCTCCTGCGGTGTACATCTCCTGCGCACATCCTGCGGCGCACATCTCCTGCGGTGCACATCTCCTGAGGCGCACATCTCCTGCGGTGCACATCTCCTGCGGTGCACATCTCCGGTGGCGCATATCGCCTGCGGCGCACATCTCCTGCTTTGAACATCTCCTGCGGCGCACATCTCCTGCGTGCACATCTCCTGCTATGTAGATCTCCTGCGGCGCACATCTCCTGCGGTGCACATCTCCGGTGGCGCATATCGCCTGCGGCGCACATCTCCTGCTTTGTACATCTCCTGCGGCGCACATCTCCTGCGTGCACATCTCCTGCTATGTAGATCTCCTGCGGCGCACATCTCCTGCGGTGCACATCTCCGGTGGCGCATATCGCCTGCGGCGCACATCTCCTACTTTGTACATCTCCTGCGGCGCACATCTCCTGCGTGCACATCTCCTGCTATGTAGATCTCCTGCGGCGCACACATCCTACGGCGAAAATCTCCTGCTGCGCACATCTCCTGCGTTGCACAATATGCGATGCACATAAATAAAATTAATAAAAAAACTGTGCGCACACATCCTGCGGCGCACATCTCCTGCGTGCCAATCTCCTGCTGTTCACATCTCCTGCGGTGCACATCGCCTGCGGCGCACATCGCCTGCGGCGCACATCTCCTGCTATGTACATCTCCTGCGGCGCACATCTCCTGCGATGCACATCTCCAGTGGCGCACATCTCCGGCGGTGCACATCTCTTGCGGCGCGCACCCTGCGGTGCACATCTCCTGCGTGCCAATCTCCTGCTGCGCACATCTCCTGCGGTGCACATCTCCTGCGGCGCACATCTCCTGCTGCGCACATCTCCTGCGGTGCACATCTCCTGCGGTGCACATCTCCTGCTGCGCACATCTCCTGCGGTGTACATCTCCTGCGCACATCCTGCGGCGCACATCTCCTGCGGTGCACATCTCCTGAGGCGCACATCTCCTGCGGTGCACATCTCCTGCGGTGCACATCTCCTGCTGCCCAAATCTCCGGCGGTGCACATCTCTTGCGGCACACATCCTGTGGCGCACACCCTTCGTTGCACATAAATGAAACATTTATTTACATAAAATTTATAATAATTAACTCAAATTAATAAAAAAACTGTGCGCACACATCCTGCGGCGCACATCTCCTGCTGCGCACATCTCCTGCGGTGCACATCTCCTGCGGTGCACATCTCCTGCGGCGCACATCTCCTGCGGCGCACATCTCCTGCGGTGCACATCTCCTGCTGCGCACATCTCCTGCGGCGCACATATCCTGCGTTGCACATCTCCGGTGGCGCATATCGCCTGCGGCGCACATCTCCTGCTTTGTACATCTCCTGCGGCGCACATCTCCTGCGTGCACATCTCCTGCTATGTAGATCTCCTGCGGCGCACATCTCCTGCGGTGCACATCTCCGGTGGCGCATATCGCCTGCGGCGCACATCTCCTGCTTTGTACATCTCCTGCGGCGCACATCTCCTGCGTGCACATCTCCTGCTATGTAGATCTCCTGCGGCGCACATCTCCTGCGGTGCACATCTCCGGTGGCGCATATCGCCTGCGGCGCACATCTCCTACTTTGTACATCTCCTGCGGCGCACATCTCCTGCGTGCACATCTCCTGCTATGTACATCTCCTGCGGCGCACATCTCCTGCGGTGCAAATCTCCTGCGGCGCACATCTCTTGCGGTGCACATCTCCTGCTGCGCACATCTCCTGCGGTTCACATCTCCTGCTGCGCACATCTCCTGTTGTCCACATCTCCTGCTGCGCACATCTCCTGCGGTGCACATCTCTTGCGGCGCACATGTCCTGCGGCGCACATCTCTTGCGGTGCACATCTCCTGCTGCGCACATCTCCTGCAGCGCACATCTCCTGCTGCGCACATCTCCTGCGGTGCACATCTCGTGCGGCGCACATCCTGCGGCGCACACCCTGAGTTGCACATTAATGAAACATTTATTTACAAAAAAATTATAATAATTAACTCAAATTAATAAAAAAACTGCGACGCACATCTCCTGTTATGTACAGCTCCTGCGGCTCACATCTTCCATGCACATCTCCTGCGGCGCACATCTCCTGCGATGCACATCTCCAGTTGCGCATATCGCCTGCGGCGCATATCTCCTGCTATGTACATCTCCTGCAGCACACATTTCCTGTGCACATCTCCTGCAGTGCACATCTCAAGTGGTGCACATCTCCTGCTGCGCACATCTCCTGCGGCGCATATCTCCTGCGTACACATCTCCTGCGGTGCACATCTCCTGCTGCGCACATCTCCTGCGTTGTACATCTCCTGCGGTGCACATCTCCTGCTGCGCACATCTCTTGCGGCGCACATCCTGCGGCGCACACCCTTCGTTGCACATAAATGAAACATTTATTTACAAAAAAATTATAATAATTAACTAAAATTAATAAAAAAACTGTGCGCACACATCCTGCGGCGCACATCTCCTGCGGTGCACATCTCTTGCGGCGCACATCCTGCTGCGCATATCTCCTGCTATGTACATCTCCTGCGGCTCACATCTCCTGCATGCACATCTCCTGCGGCGCACATCTCCTGCGGTGCAAATCTCCTGCGGCGCACATCTCTTGCGGTGCACATCTCCTGCTGCGCACATCTCCTGCGGTGCACATCTCCTGCTGCGCACATCTCCTGCGGTCCACATCTCCTGCTGCGCACATCTCCTGCGGCGCACATCTCTTGCGGTGCACATCTCCTGCTGCGCACATCTCCTGCAGTGCACATCTCCTGCTGCGCACATCTCCTGCGGTGCACATCTCTTGCGGCGCACATCCTGCGGCGCACACCCTGCGTTGCACATAGATGAAACATTTATTTACAAAAAAATTATAATAATTAACTCAAATTAATAAAAAAACTGTGCGCACACATCCTGCGGCGCACATCTCCTGCTATGTACATCTCCTGCGGTGCACATCTCCTGCTGCCCAAATCTCCGGCGGTGCACATCTCTTGCGGCGCACATCTCCTGCGGCGCATATCTCTTGCGGTGCACATCTCCTGCTGCGCACATCTCCTGCAGTGCACATCTCCTGCGGTGCACATCTCTTGCGGCGCACATCCTGCGGCGCACACCCTGCGGTGCACATAAATGAAACATTTATTTACAAAAAAATAAAAAAATAAAATCAAATTAATAAAAAAACTGCGGCACACATCTTCTGCTGCGCATATCGCCTGCGGCGCATATCTCCTGCTATGTACATCTCCTGCGGCTCACATCTCCTGCATGCACATCTCCTGCGGCGCACATCTCCTGCGGTGCAAATCTCCTGCGGCGCACATCTCTTGCGGTGCACATCTCCTGCTGCGCACATCTCCTGCGGTTCACATCTCCTGCTGCGCACATCTCCTGCGGTCCACATCTCCTGCAGTGCACATCTCCTGCTGCGCACATCTCCTGCGGTGCACATCTCGTGCGGCGCACATCCTGCGGCGCACACCCTGAGTTGCACATAAATGAAACATTTATTTACAAAAAAATTATAATAATTAACTCAAATTAATAAAAAAACTGCGACGCACATCTCCTGTTATGTACAGCTCCTGCGGCTCACATCTTCCATGCACATCTCCTGCGGCGCACATCTCCTGCGATGCACATCTCCAGTTGCGCATATCGCCTGCGGCGCATATCTCCTGCTATGTACATCTCCTGCAGCACACATTTCCTGTGTACATCTCCTGCAGTGCATATCTCAAGTGGTGCACATCTCCTGCTGCGCACATCTCCTGCGGCGCATATCTCCTGCGTACACATCTCCTGCGGTGCACATCTCCTGCTGCGCACATCTCCTGCGTTGTACATCTCCTGCGGTGCACATCTCCTGCTGCGCACATCTCTTGCGGCGCACATCCTGCGGCGCACACCCTTCGTTGCACATAAATGAAACATTTATTTACAAAAAAATTATAATAATTAACTAAAATTAATAAAAAAACTGTGCGCACACATCCTGCGGCGCACATCTCCTGCGGTGCACATCTCTTGCGGCGCACATCCTGCTGCGCATGTCTCCTGCTATGTACATCTCCTGCGGCTCACATCTCCTGCATGCACATCTCCTGCGGCGCACATCTCCTGCGGTGCAAATCTCCTGCGGCGCACATCTCTTGCGGTGCACATCTCCTGCTGCGCACATCTCCTGCGGTGCACATCTCCTGCTGCGCACATCTCCTGCGGTCCACATCTCCTGCTGCGCACATCTCCTGTGGCGCACATCTCTTGCGGTGCACATCTCCTGCTGCGCACATCTCCTGCAGTGCACATCTCCTGCTGCGCACATCTCCTGCGGTGCACATCTCTTGCGGCGCACATCCTGCGGCGCACACCCTGCGTTGCACATAGATGAAACATTTATTTACAAAAAAATTATAATAATTAACTCAAATTAATAAAAAAACTGTGCGCACACATCCTGCGGTGCAAACCTCCTGCTGCGCACATCTCCTGCATTGCAGAACATGCGATGCACATAAATAAAATTAATAAAAAAACTGTGTGCACCCATCCTGCGGCGCACATCTCCTGCGATGCACATCTCCTGCGGTGCACATCTCCTGCTGCGCACATCTCCTGCGGTGCACATCTCCGCACACATCCTGCGGCGCACATCTCCTGCGGCACTCATCTCCTGCGGCGCATATCTCCTGCGTACACATCTCCTGCGGTGCACATCTCCTGCTGCGCACATCCTGCGGCTCACATCTCCTGCGGTCCACATCTCCTGCTGCACACATCTCCTGCGGTGCACATCTCTTGCGGCGCACATGTCCTGCGGCGCACATCTCTTGCGGTGCACATCTCCTACGGTGCACATCTCCAGTGGCGCACATCTCCTGCTGCGCAAATCTCCTGCAGTGACCCTCCCTCGTCGCACACCCTGCGGTGCACATAAATTAAACATTTATTTACAAAAAATAATAATAATTAACTCAAATTCCTAAAAAAACTGTGCGCACACATCCTGCGGCGCACATCTCCTGCGGCACTCATCTCCTGCGGCGCATATCTCCTGCGTACACATCTCCTGCGGCGCACATCTCCTGCGGTGCACATCTCCTGCGGTGCACATCTCCTGCGGTGCACATCTCCTGCTGCGCAAATCTCCGGCGGTGCACATCTCTTGCGGCGCACATCTCCTGCGGTGCACATCTCCTGCTATGTACATCTCCTGCGGCGCATATCTCCTGCGTTGTACATCTCCTGCTGCGCACATCTCCTGCAGTGCACATCTCCTGCGGTGCACATCTCTTGCGGCGCACATCCTGCGGTGCACACCCTGCGGTGCACATAAATGAAACATTTATTTACAAAAAAATAAAAAAATAAAATCAAATTAATAAAAAAACTGCGGCACACATCTCCTGCTGCGCATATCGCCTGCGGCGCATATCTCCTGCTATGTACATCTCCTGCGGCTCACATCTCCTGCATGCACATCTCCTGCGGCGCACATCTCCTGCGGTGCAAATCTCCTGCGGCGCACATCTCTTGCGGTGCACATCTCCTGCTGCGCACATCTCCTGCGGTTCACATCTCCTGCTGCGCACATCTCCTGCGGTCCACATCTCCTGCTGCGCACATCTCCTGCGGTGCACATCTCTTGCGGCGCACATGTCCTGCGGCGCACATCTCTTGCGGTGCACATCTCCTGCTGCGCACATCTCCTGCAGTGCACATCTCCTGCTGCGCACATCTCCTGCGGTGCACATCTCGTGCAGCGCACATCCTGCGGCGCACACCCTGAGTTGCACATAAATGAAACATTTATATACAAAAAAATTATAATAATTAACTCAAATTAATAAAAAAACTGCGACGCACATCTCCTGTTATGTACAGCTCCTGCGGCTCACATCTTCCATGCACATCTCCTGCGGCGCACATCTCCTGCGATGCACATCTCCAGTTGCGCATATCGCCTGCGGCGCATATCTCCTGCTATGTACATCTCCTGCAGCACACATTTCCTGTGCACATCTCCTGCAGTGCATATCTCAAGTGGTGCACATCTCCTGCTGCGCACATCTCCTGCGGCGCATATCTCCTGCGTACACATCTCCTGCGGTGCACATCTCCTGCTGCGCACATCTCCTGCGTTGTACATCTCCTGCGGTGCACATCTCCTGCTGCGCACATCTCTTGCGGCGCACATCCTGCGGCGCACACCCTTCGTTGCACATAAATGAAACATTTATTTACAAAAAAATTATAATAATTAACTAAAATTAATAAAAAAACTGTGCGCACACATCCTGCGGCGCACATCTCCTGCGGTGCACATCTCTTGCGGCGCACATCCTGCTGCGCATATCTCCTGCTATGTACATCTCCTGCGGCTCACATCTCCTGCATGCACATCTCCTGCGGCGCACATCTCCTGCGGTGCAAATCTCCTGCGGCGCACATCTCTTGCGGTGCACATCTCCTGCTGCGCACATCTCCTGCGGTGCACATCTCCTGCTGCGCACATCTCCTGCGGTCCACATCTCCTGCTGCGCACATCTCCTGCGGTGCACATCTCTTGCGGCGCACATCCTGCGGCGCACACCCTGCGTTGCACACCCTGCGTTGCACATAGATGAAACATTTATTTACAAAAAAATTATAATAATTAACTCAAATTAATAAAAAAACTGTGCGCACACATCCTGCGGTGCAAACCTCCTGCTGCGCAGATCTCCTGCATTGCAGAACATGCGATGCACATAAATAAAATTAATAAAAAAACTGTGTGCACACATCCTGCGGCGCACATCTCCTGCGGTGCACATCTCCTGCGGTGCACATCTCCTGCTGCGCACATCTCCTGCGGTGCACATCTCCGCACACATCCTGCGGCGCACATCTCCTGCGGCACTCATCTCCTGCGGCGCATATCTCCTGCGTACACATCTCCTGCGGTGCACATCTCCTGCTGCGCACATCTCCTGCGGTGTACATCTCCTGCGGTGCACATCTCCTGCTGCGCACATCTCCGGCGGTGCATATCTCTTGCGGCGCACATCCTGCGGCGCACATCTCCTGCGGTGCACATCTCCTGAGGCGCACATCTCCTGCGGCGCACATCTCCTGCGGTGCACATCTCCTGCTGCGCACATCTCCGGCGGTGCACATCTCTTGCGGCACACATCCAGTGGCGCACACCCTTCGTTGCACATAAATGAAACATTTATTTACAAAAAAATTATAATAATTAACTCAAATTAATAAAAAAAATGTGCGCACACATCCTACAGCGCAAATCTCCTGCTGCGCACATCTCCTGCGTTGAACAACATGCGATGCACATAAATAAAATTAATAAAAAAATCTCCTGCTGTGCACATCTCCTGCGGCACACATCTCCTGCTGCGCACATCTCCTGCGGTGCACATCTCTTGCGGCGCGCACCCTGCGGTGCACATAAATGAAACATTTATTTCCAAAAAAATAATAAGAATTAACTCAAATTAATAAAAGAACTGTGCGCACTCATCCTGCGGCGCACATCTCCTGCTGCGCACATCTCCTGCTCTGCACATCTCCTGTGACGCACATCTCCTGCTGCGCACATCTCCTTCGGCACACATCTCCTGCGGTGCACATCTCTTGCGGCGCACATCCTGTGGCGCACACCCTGCGGTGCACATAAATGAAACATTTATTTACAAAAAAATATTATTACATCAAATTAATAAAAAAACTGTGTGCATACATCCTGCTGCGCACATCTCCTGCTGTGCACATCTCCTGCGTGCAGATCTCCTGCGGCGCACATCTCCTGCGGCGCACATCTCCGGTGGCGCATATCGCCTGCGGCGCACATCTCCTGCTTTGTACATTTCCTGCGGCGCACATCTCTTGCGGCGCACATGTCCTGCGGCGCACATCTCTTGCGGTGCACATCTCCTGCTGCGCACATCTCCTGCGTTGCACAACATGCGATGCACATACATAAAAATAATAAAAAAACTGTGCGCACACATAAATGAAACATTTATTTACAAAATCTCGCCTGCGGCGCATATCTCCTGCTATGTACATCTCCTGCGGCTCACATCTCCTGCGGTCCACATCTCCTAATGCACACATCTCCTGCGGTGCACATCTCTTGCGGCGCACATGTCCTGCGGCGCACATCTCTTGCGGTGCACATCTCCTACGGTGCACATCTCCAGTGGCGCACATCTCCTGCTGCGCAAATCTCCTGCAGTGACCCTCCCTCGTCGCACACCCTGCGGTGCACATAAATTAAACATTTATTTACAAAAAATAATAATAATTAACTCAAATTCCTAAAAAAACTGTGCGCACACATCCTGCAGCGCACATCTCCTGCGGCACTCATCTCCTGCGGCGCATATCTCCTGCGTACACATCTCCTGCGGCGCACATCTCCTGCGGTGCACATCTCCTGCGGTGCACATCTCCTGCGGTGCACATCTCCTGCTGCGCAAATCTCCGGCGGTGCACATCTCTTGCGGCGCACATCTCCTGCGGTGCACATCTCCTGCTATGTACATCTCCTGCGGCTCACATCTCCTGCATGCACATCTCCTGCGGCGCATATCTCCTGCGTTGTACATCTCCTGCGGTGCACATCTCCTGCTGCGCACATCTCAGGCGGTGCACATCTCTTGCGGCTCACATCCTGCGGCACACACCCTTTGTTGCACATAAATGAAACATTTATTTACAAAAAAATTATAATAATTAACTCAAATTAATAAAAAAACTGCGGCACACATCTCCTGCTGCGCACATCTCCTGCGGTGCACATCTCCTGCTGCGCACATCTCCTGCGGTGCACATCTCTTGCGGCGCACATCTCCTGCGGCGCACATCTCTTGCGGTGCACATCTCCTGCTGCGCACATCTCCTGCAGTGCACATCTCCTGCTGCGCACATCTCCTGCGGTGCACATCTCGTGCGGCGCACATCCTGCGGCGCACACCCTGAGTTGCACATAAATGAAACATTTATTTACAAAAAAATTATAATAATTAACTCAAATTAATAAAAAAACTGCGACGCACATCTCCTGTTATGTACAGCTCCTGCGGCTCACATCTTCCATGCACATCTCCTGCGGCGCACATCTCCTGCGATGCACATCTCCAGTTGCGCATATCGCCTGCGGCGCATATCTCCTGCTATGTACATCTCCTGCAGCACACATTTCCTGTGCACATCTCCTGCAGTGCATATCTCAAGTGGTGCACATCTCCTGCTGCGCACATCTCCTGCGGCGCATATCTCCTGCGTACACATCTCCTGCGGTGCACATCTCCTGCTGCGCACATCTCCTGCGTTGTACATCTCCTGCGGTGCACATCTCCTGCTGCGCACATCTCTTGCGGCGCACATCCTGCGGCGCACACCCTTCGTTGCACATAAATGAAACATTTATTTACAAAAAAATTATAATAATTAACTAAAATTAATAAAAAAACTGTGCGCACACATCCTGCGGCGCACATCTCCTGCGGTGCACATCTCTTGCGGCGCACATCCTGCTGCGCATATCTCCTGCTATGTACATCTCCTGCGGCTCACATCTCCTGCATGCACATCTCCTGCGGCGCACATCTCCTGCGGTGCAAATCTCCTGCGGCGCACATCTCTTGCGGTGCACATCTCCTGCTGCGCACATCTCCTGCGGTGCACATCTCCTGCTGCGCACATCTCCTGCGGTCCACATCTCCTGCTGCGCACATCTCCTGCGGCGCACATCTCTTGCGGTGCACATCTCCTGCTGCGCACATCTCCTGCAGTGCACATCTCCTGCTGCGCACATCTCCTGCGGTGCACATCTCTTGCGGCGCACATCCTGCGGCGCACACCCTGCGTTGCACATAGATGAAACATTTATTTACAAAAAAATTATAATAATTAACTCAAATTAATAAAAAAACTGTGCGCACACATCCTGCGGCGCACATCTCCTGCTATGTACATCTCCTGCGGCTCACATCTCCTGCATGCACATCTCCTGCGGCGCACATCTCCTGCGGTGCAAATCTCCTGCGGCGCACATCTCTTGCGGTGCACATCTCCTGCTGCGCACATCTCCTGCGGTTCACATCTCCTGCTGCGCACATCTCCTGCGGTGCACATCTCCTGCTGCGCACATCTCCTGCGGTGTACATCTCCTGCGCACATCCTGCGGCGCACATCTCCTGTGGTGCACATCTCCTGAGGCGCACATCTCCTGCGGTGCACATCTCCTGCTGCCCAAATCTCCGGCGGTGCACATCTCTTGCGGCGCACATCTCCTGCGGCGCACATCTCTTGCGGTGCACATCTCCTGCTGCGCACATCTCCTGCAGTGCACATCTCCTGCGGTGCACATCTCTTGCGGCGCACATCCTGCGGTGCACACCCTGCGGTGCACATAAATGAAACATTTATTTACAAAAAAATAAAAAAATAAAATCAAATTAATAAAAAAACTGCGGCACACATCTCCTGCTGCGCATATCGCCTGCGGCGCATATCTCCTGCTATGTACATCTCCTGCGGCTCACATCTCCTGCATGCACATCTCCTGCGGCGCACATCTCCTGCGGTGCAAATCTCCTGCGGCGCACATCTCTTGCGGTGCACATCTCCTGCTGCGCACATCTCCTGCGGTTCACATCTCCTGCTGCGCACATCTCCTGCGGTCCACATCTCCTGCTGCGCACATCTCCTGCGGTGCACATCTCTTGCGGCGCACATGTCCTGCGGCGCACATCTCTTGCGGTGCACATCTCCTGCTGCGCACATCTCCTGCAGTGCACATCTCCTGCTGCGCACATCTCCTGCGGTGCACATCTCGTGCGGCGCACATCCTGCGGCGCACACCCTGAGTTGCACATAAATGAAACATTTATTTACAAAAAAATTATAATAATTAACTCAAATTAATAAAAAAACTGCGACGCACATCTCCTGTTATGTACAGCTCCTGCGGCTCACATCTTCCATGCACATCTCCTGCGGCGCACATCTCCTGCGATGCACATCTCCAGTTGCGCATATCGCCTGCGGCGCATATCTCCTGCTATGTACATCTCTTGCAGCACACATTTCCTGTGCACATCTCCTGCAGTGCATATCTCAAGTGGTGCACATCTCCTGCTGCGCACATCTCCTGCGGCGCATATCTCCTGCGTACACATCTCCTGCGGTGCACATCTCCTGCTGCGCACATCTCCTGCGTTGTACATCTCCTGCGGTGCACATCTCCTGCTGCGCACATCTCTTGCGGCGCACATCCTGCGGCGCACATCTCTTGCGGTGCACATCTCCTGCTGCGCACATCTCCTGCGGTGCACATCTCCTGCTGCGCACATCTCCTGCGGTCCACATCTCCTGCTGCGCACATCTCCTGCGGTGCACATCTCTTGCGGCGCACATCCTGCGGCGCACACCCTGCGTTGCACACCCTGCGTTGCACATAGATGAAACATTTATTTACAAAAAAATTATAATAATTAACTCAAATTAATAAAAAAACTGTGCGCACACATCCTGCGGTGCAAACCTCCTGCTGCGCACATCTCCTGCATTGCAGAACATGCGATGCACATAAATAAAATTAATAAAAAAACTGTGTGCACACATCCTGCGGCGCACATCTCCTGCGGTGCACATCTCCTGCGGTGCACATCTCCTGCTGCGCACATCTCCTGCGGTGCACATCTCCGCACACATCCTGCGGCGCACATCTCCTGCGGCACTCATCTCCTGCGGCGCATATCTCCTGCGTACACATCTCCTGCGGTGCACATCTCCTGCTGCGCACATCTCCTGCGGTGTACATCTCCTGCGGTGCACATCTCCTGCTGCGCACATCTCCGGCGGTGCATATCTCTTGCGGCGCACATCCTGCGGCGCACATCTCCTGCGGTGCACATCTCCTGAGGCGCACATCTCCTGCGGCGCACATCTCCTGCGGTGCACATCTCCTGCTGCGCACATCTCCGGCGGTGCACATCTCTTGCGGCACACATCCTGTGGCGCACACCCTTCGTTGCACATAAATGAAACATTTATTTACAAAAAAATTATAATAATTAACTCAAATTAATAAAAAAAATGTGCGCACACATCCTACAGCGCAAATCTCCTGCTGCGCACATCTCCTGCGTTGAACAACATGCAATGCACATAAATAAAATTAATAAAAAAATCTCCTGCTGTGCACATCTCCTGCTGCGCACATCTCCTGCGGTGTACATCTCCTGCGCACATCCTGCGGCGCACATCTCCTGTGGTGCACATCTCCTGAGGCGCACATCTCCTGCGGTGCACATCTCCTGCTGCCCAAATCTCCGGCGGTGCACATCTCTTGCGGCGCACATCTCCTGCGGCGCACATCTCTTGCGGTGCACATCTCCTGCTGCGCACATCTCCTGCAGTGCACATCTCCTGCGGTGCACATCTCTTGCGGCGCACATCCTGCGGTGCACACCCTGCGGTGCACATAAATGAAACATTTATTTACAAAAAAATAAAAAAATAAAATCAAATTAATAAAAAAACTGCGGCACACATCTCTTGCTGCGCATATCGCCTGCGGCGCATATCTCCTGCTATGTACATCTCCTGCGGCTCACATCTCCTGCATGCACATCTCCTGCGGCGCACATCTCCTGCGGTGCAAATCTCCTGCGGCGCACATCTCTTGCGGTGCACATCTCCTGCTGCGCACATCTCCTGCGGTTCACATCTCCTGCTGCGCACATCTCCTGCGGTCCACATCTCCTGCTGCGCACATCTCCTGCGGTGCACATCTCTTGCGCCGCACATGTCCTGCGGCGCACATCTCTTGCGGTGCACATCTCCTGCTGCGCACATCTCCTGCAGTGCACATCTCCTGCTGCGCACATCTCCTGCGGTGCACATCTCGTGCGGCGCACATCCTGCGGCGCACACCCTGAGTTGCACATAAATGAAACATTTATTTACAAAAAAATTATAATAATTAACTCAAATTAATAAAAAAACTGCGACGCACATCTCCTGTTATGTACAGCTCCTGCGGCTCACATCTTCCATGCACATCTCCTGCGGCGCACATCTCCTGCGATGCACATCTCCAGTTGCGCATATCGCCTGCGGCGCATATCTCCTGCTATGTACATCTCCTGCAGCACACATTTCCTGTGCACATCTCCTGTAGTGCATATCTCAAGTGGTGCACATCTCCTGCTGCGCACATCTCCTGCGGCGCATATCTCCTGCGTACACATCTCCTGCGGTGCACATCTCCTGCTGCGCACATCTCCTGCGTTGTACATCTCCTGCGGTGCACATCTCCTGCTGCGCACATCTCTTGCGGCGCACATCCTGCGGCGCACACCCTTCGTTGCACATAAATGAAACATTTATTTACAAAAAAATTATAATAATTAACTAAAATTAATAAAAAAACTGTGCGCACACATCCTGCGGCGCACATCTCCTGCGGTGCACATCTCTTGCGGCGCACATCCTGCTGCGCATATCTCCTGCTAAGTACATCTCCTGCGGCTCACATCTCCTGCATGCACATCTCCTGCGGCGCACATCTCCTGCGGTGCAAATCTCCTGCGGCGCACATCTCTTGCGGTGCACATCTCCTGCTGCGCACATCTCCTGCGGTGCACATCTCCTGCTGCGCACATCTCCTGCGGTCCACATCTCCTGCTGCGCACATCTCCTGCGGTGCACATCTCTTGCGGCGCACATCCTGCGGCGCACACCCTGCGTTGCACACCCTGCGTTGCACATAGATGAAACATTTATTTACAAAAAAATTATAATAATTAACTCAAATTAATAAAAAAACTGTGCGCACACATCCTGCGGTGCAAACCTCCTGCTGCGCACATCTCCTGCATTGCAGAACATGCGATGCACATAAATAAAATTAATAAAAAAACTGTGTGCACACATCCTGCGGCGCACATCTCCTGCGGTGCACATCTCCTGCGGTGCACATCTCCTGCTGCGCACATCTCCTGCGGTGCACATCTCCGCACACATCCTGCGGCGCACATCTCCTGCGGCACTCATCTCCTGCGGCGCATATCTCCTGCGTACACATCTCCTGCGGTGCACATCTCCTGCTGCGCACATCTCCTGCGGTGTACATCTCCTGCGGTGCACATCTCCTGCTGCGCACATCTCCGGCGGTGCATATCTCTTGCGGCGCACATCCTGCGGCGCACATCTCCTGCGGTGCACATCTCCTGAGGCGCACATCTCCTGCGGCGCACATCTCCTGCGGTGCACATCTCCTGCTGCGCACATCTCCGGCGGTGCACATCTCTTGCGGCACACATCCTGTGGCGCACACCCTTCGTTGCACATAAATGAAACATTTATTTACAAAAAAATTATAATAATTAACTCAAATTAATAAAAAAAATGTGCGCACACATCCTACAGCGCAAATCTCCTGCTGCGCACATCTCCTGCGTTGAACAACATGCGATGCACATAAATAAAATTAATAAAAAAATCTCCTGCTGTGCACATCTCCTGCTGCGCACATCTCCTGCGGTGTACATCTCCTGCGCACATCCTGCGGCGCACATCTCCTGTGGTGCACATCTCCTGAGGCGCACATCTCCTGCGGTGCACATCTCCTCCTGCCCAAATCTCCGGCGGTGCACATCTCTTGCGGCGCACATCTCCTGCGGCGCACATCTCTTGCGGTGCACATCTCCTGCTGCGCACATCTCCTGCAGTGCACATCTCCTGCGGTGCACATCTCTTGCGGCGCACATCCTGCGGTGCACACCCTGCGGTGCACATAAATGAAACATTTATTTACAAAAAAATAAAAAAATAAAATCAAATTAATAAAAAAACTGCGGCACACATCTCCTGCTGCGCATATCGCCTGCGGCGCATATCTCCTGCTATGTACATCTCCTGCGGCTCACATCTCCTGCATGCACATCTCCTGCGGCGCACATCTCCTGCGGTGCAAATCTCCTGCGGCGCACATCTCTTGCGGTTCACATCTCCTGCTGCGCACATCTCCTGCGGTTCACATCTCCTGCTGCGCACATCTCCTGCGGTCCACATCTCCTGCTGCGCACATCTCCTGCGGCGCACATCTCTTGCGGTGCACATCTCCTGCTGCGCACATCTCCTGCAGTGCACATCTCCTGCTGCGCACATCTCCTGCGGTGCACATCTCTTGCGGCGCACATCCTGCGGCGCACACCCTGCGTTGCACATAGATGAAACATTTATTTACAAAAAAATTATAATAATTAACTCAAATTAATAAAAAAACTGTGCGCACACATCCTGCGGCGCACATCTCCTGCTATGTACATCTCCTGCGGCTCACATCTCCTGCATGCACATCTCCTGCGGCGCACATCTCCTGCGGTGCAAATCTCCTGCGGCGCACATCTCTTGCGGTGCACATCTCCTGCTGCGCACATCTCCTGCGGTTCACATCTCCTGCTGCGCACATCTCCTGCGGTGCACATCTCCTGCTGCGCACATCTCCTGCGGTGTACATCTCCTGCGCACATCCTGCGGCGCACATCTCCTGTGGTGCACATCTCCTGAGGCGCACATCTCCTGCGGTGCACATCTCCTGCTGCCCAAATCTCCGGCGGTGCACATCTCTTGCGGCGCACATCTCCTGCGGCGCACATCTCTTGCGGTGCACATCTCCTGCTGCGCACATCTCCTGCAGTGCACATCTCCTGCGGTGCACATCTCTTGCGGCGCACATCCTGCGGTGCACACCCTGCGGTGCACATAAATGAAACATTTATTTACAAAAAAATAAAAAAATAAAATCAAATTAATAAAAAAACTGCGGCACACATCTCCTGCTGCGCATATCGCCTGCTGCGCATATCTCCTGCTATGTACATCTCCTGCGGCTCACATCTCCTGCATGCACATCTCCTGCGGCGCACATCTCCTGCGGTGCAAATCTCCTGCGGCGCACATCTCTTGCGGTGCACATCTCCTGCTGCGCACATCTCCTGCGGTTCACATCTCCTGCTGCGCACATCTCCTGCGGTCCACATCTCCTGCTGCGCACATCTCCTGCGGTGCACATCTCTTGCGGCGCACATGTCCTGCGGCGCACATCTCCTGCGGTGCACATCTCCTGCTGCGCACATCTCCTGCGGCGCACATCTCTTGCGGTGCACATCTCCTGCTGCGCACATCTCCTGCAGTGCACATCTCCTGCTGCGCACATCTCCTGTGGTGCACATCTCTTGCGGCGCACATCCTGCGGCGCACACCCTGCGTTGCACATAGATGAAACATTTATTTACAAAAAAATTATAATAATTAACTCAAATTAATAAAAAAACTGTGCGCACACATCCTGCGGTGCAAACCTCCTGCTGCGCACATCTCCTGCATTGCAGAACATGCGATGCACATAAATAAAATTTATAAAAAAACTGTGTGCACACATCCTGCGGCGCACATCTCCTGCGGTGCACATCTCCTGCGGTGCACATCTCCTGCTGCGCACATCTCCTGCGGTGCACATCTCCGCACACATCCTGCGGCGCACATCTCCTGCGGCACTCATCTCCTGCGGCGCATATCTCCTGCGTACACATCTCCTGCGGTGCACATCTCCTGCTGCGCACATCTCCTGCGGTGTACATCTCCTGCGGTGCACATCTCCTGCTGCGCACATCTCCGGCGGTGCATATCTCTTGCGGCGCACATCCTGCGGCGCACATCTCCTGCGGTGCACATCTCCTGAGGCGCACATCTCCTGCGGCGCACATCTCCTGCGGTGCACATCTCCTGCTGCGCACATCTCCGGCGGTGCACATCTCTTGCGGCACACATCCTGTGGCGCACACCCTTCGTTGCACATAAATGAAACATTTATTTACAAAAAAATTATAATAATTAACTCAAATTAATAAAAAAAATGTGCACACACATCCTACAGCGCAAATCTCCTGCTGCGCACATCTCCTGCGTTGAACAACATGCGATGCACATAAATAAAATTAATAAAAAAATCTCCTGCTGTGCACATCTCCTGCGGCACACATCTCCTGCTGCGCACATCTCCTGCGGTGCACATCTCTTGCGGCGCGCACCCTGCGGTGCACATAAATGAAACATTTATTTACAAAAAAATAATAAGAATTAACTCAAATTAATAAAAGAACTGTGCGCACTCATCCTGCGGCGCACATCTCCTGCTGCGCACATCTCCTGTGACGCACATCTCCTGTGACGCACATCTCCTGCTCTGCACATCTCCTGCGGCGCACATCTCCTGCGATGCACATCTCCAGTTGCGCATATCGCCTGCGGCGCATATCTCCTGCTATGTACATCTCCTGCAGCACACATTTCCTGTGCAAATCTCCTGCAGTGCATATCTCAAGTGGTGCACATCTCCTGCTGCGCACATCTCCTGCGGCGCATATCTCCTGCGTACACATCTCCTGCGGTGCACATCTCCTGCTGCGCACATCTCCTGCGTTGTACATCTCCTGCGGTGCACATCTCCTGCTGCGCACATCTCTTGCGGCGCACATCCTGCGGCGCACACCCTTCGTTGCACATAAATGAAACATTTATTTACAAAAAAAGTATAATAATTAACTAAAATTAATAAAAAAACTGTGCGCACACATCCTGCGGCGCACATCTCCTGCGGTGCACATCTCTTGCGGCGCACATCCTGCTGCGCATATCTCCTGCTATGTACATCTCCTGCGGCTCACATCTCCTGCATGCACATCTCCTGCGGCGCACATCTCCTGCGGTGCAAATCTCCTGCGGCGCACATCTCTTGCGGTGCACATCTCCTGCTGCGCACATCTCCTGCGGTGAACATCTCCTGCTGCGCACATCTCCTGCGGTCCACATCTCCTGCTGCGCACATCTCCTGCGGCGCACATCTCTTGCGGTGCACATCTCCTGCTGCGCACATCTCCTGCAGTGCACATCTCCTGCTGCTCACATCTCCTGCGGTGCACATCTCCTGCTGCGCACATCTCCTGCGGTGCACATCTCCGCACACATCCTGCGGCGCACATCTCCTGCGGCACTCATCTCCTGCGGCGCATATCTCCTGCGTACACATCTCCTGCGGTGCACATCTCCTGCTGCGCACATCTCCTGCGGTGTACATCTCCTGCGGTGCACATCTCCTGCTGCACACATCTCCGGCGGTGCATATCTCTTGCGGCGCACATCCTGCGGCGCACATCTCCTGCGGTGCACATCTCCTGAGGCTCACATCTCCTGCGGCGCACATCTCCTGCGGTGCACATCTCCTGCTGCGCACATCTCCGGCGGTGCACATCTCTTGCGGCACACATCCTGTGGCGCACACCCTTCGTTGCACATAAATGAAACATTTATTTACAAAAAAATTATAATAATTAACTCAAATTAATAAAAAAAATGTGCGCACACATCCTACAGCGCAAATCTCCTGCTGCGCACATCTCCTGCGTTGAACAACATGCGATGCACATAAATAAAATTAATAAAAAAATCTCCTGCTGTGCACATCTCCTGCGGCACACATCTCCTGCTGCGCACATCTCCTGCGGTGCACATCTCTTGCGGCGCGCACCCTGCGGTGCACATAAATGAAACATTTATTTACAAAAAAATAATAAGAATTAACTCAAATTAATAAAAGAACTGTGCGCACTCATCCTGCGGCGCACATCTCCTGCTGCGCACATCTCCTGCTCTGCACATCTCCTGTGACGCACATCTCCTGCTGCGCACATCTCCTTCGGCACACATCTCCTGCGGTGCACATCTCTTGCGGCGCACATCCTGTGGCGCACACCCTGCGGTGCACATAAATGAAACATTTATTTACAAAAAAATATTATTACATCAAATTAATAAAAAAACTGTGTGCATACATCCTGCTGCGCACATCTCCTGCTGTGCACATCTCCTGCGTGCAGATCTCCTGCGGCGCACATCTCCTGCGGCGCACATCTCCGGTGGCGCATATCGCCTGCGGCGCACATCTCCTGCTTTGTACATTTCCTGCGGCGCACATCTCCTGCGTGCACATCTCCTGCGGCGCACATCTCCTGCGGTGCACATCTCCTGCTGCGCACATCTCCTGTGGTGCACATCTCCTGTTGCGCACATCTCCTGCGGTGCATATCTCTTGCGGCGCACATCCTGCGTTGCGAACCCTGCGTTGCACATAAATAAAACAGTTATGTACAAAAAAATAAAAAAATCAAATCAAATTAATAATTAACTCAAATTAATAAAAAAACTGTGCACACATCTCCTGCTGCGCACATCTCCTGCGGTGCACATCTCCTGCTGCGCACATCTCCTGCGGTGCACATCTCTTGCGGCGCACATCTCCTGCGGCGCACATCTCTTGCGGTGCACATCTCCTGCTGTGCACATCTCCTGCAGTGCACATCTCTTGCGGCGCACATCCTGCGGCGCACACCCTGCGGTGCACATAAATGAAACATTTATTTACAAAAAATTAGTATTACATCAAATTAATAAAAAAACTGTGTGCATACATCCTGCTGCGCACATCTCCTGCTGTGCACATCTCCTGCGTTGCACATCTCCTGCTGTGCACAACTCCTGCGTTGCACATCTCCTGCGGTGCACATCTCTTGCGGCGCACATCCTGCGGCGCACACCCTGCGGTGCACATAAATGAAACATTTATTTACAAAAAAATAAAAAAATCAAATCAAATTAATAAAAAAACTGCGGCACACATCTCCTGCTGCGCATATCGCCTGCGGCGCACATCCTGCGGCGCACACCCTTCGTTGCACATAAATGAAACATTTATTTACAAAAAAATTATAATAATTAACTAAAATTAATAAAAAAACTGTGCGCACACATCCTGCGGCGCACATCTCCTGCGGTGCACATCTCTTGCGGCGCACATCTCCTGCGGCGCACATCTCTTGCGGTGCACATCTCCTGCTGCGCACATCTCCTGCAGTGCACATCTCCTGCTGCGCACATCTCCTGCGTTGTACATCTCCTGCGGCGCACATCTCCTGCGGTGCACATCTCTTGCGGCGCACATCCTGCTGCGCATATCTCCTGCTATGTACATCTCCTGCGGCTCACATCTCCTGCATGCACATCTCCTGCGGCGCACATCTCCTGCGGTGCAAATCTCCTGCGGCGCACATCTCTTGCGGTGCACATCTCCTGCTGCGCACATCTCCTGCGGTGCACATCTCCTGCTGCGTACATCTCCTGCAGTGCACATCTCCTGCTGCGCACATCTCCTGCGGTGCACATCTCTTGCGGCGCACATCCTGCGGCGCACACCCTGCGTTGCACATAGATGAAACATTTATTTACAAAAAAATTATAATAATTAACTCAAATTAATAAAAAAACTGTGCGCACACATCCTGCGGTGCAAACCTCCTGCTGCGCACATCTCCTGCATTGCAGAACATGCGATGCACATAAATAAAATTAATAAAAAAACTGTGTGCACACATCCTGCGGCGCACATCTCCTGCGGTGCACATCTCCTGCGGTGCACATCTCCTGCTGCGCACATCTCCTGCGGTGCACATCTCCGCACACATCCTGCGGCGCACATCTCCTGCGGCACTCATCTCCTGTGGCGCATATCTCCTGCGTACACATCTCCTGCGGTGCACATCTCCTGCTGCGCACATCTCCTGCGGTGTACATCTCCTGCGGTGCACATCTCCTGCTGCGCACATCTCCGGCGGTGCATATCTCTTGCGGCGCACATCCTGCGGCGCACATCTCCTGCGGTGCACATCTCCTGAGGCGCACATCTCCTGCGGCGCACATCTCCTGCGGTGCACATCTCCTGCTGCGCACATCTCCGGCGGTGCACATCTCTTGCGGCACACATCCTGTGGCGCACACCCTTCGTTGCACATAAATGAAACATTTATTTACAAAAAAATTATAATAATTAACTCAAATTAATAAAAAAAATGTGCGCACACATCCTACAGCGCAAATCTCCTGCTGCGCACATCTCCTGCGTTGAACAACATGCGATGCACATAAATAAAATTAATAAAAAAATCTCCTGCTGTGCACATCTCCTGCGGCGCACATCTCCTGCGGTGCACATCTCCTGCGGTGCACATCTCCTGCTGCGCACATCTCCTGCGGTGCACATCTCCGCACACATCCTGCGGCGCACATCTCCTGCGGCACTCATCTCCTGCGGCGCATATCTCCTGCGTACACATCTCCTGCGGTGCACATCTCCTGCTGCGCACATCTCCTGCGGTGTACATCTCCTGCGGTGCACATCTCCTGCTGCACACATCTCCGGCGGTGCATATCTCTTGCGGCGCACATCCTGCGGCGCACATCTCCTGCGGTGCACATCTCCTGAGGCTCACATCTCCTGCGGCGCACATCTCCTGCGGTGCACATCTCCTGCTGCGCACATCTCCGGCGGTGCAAATCTCTTGCGGCACACATCCTGTGGCGCACACCCTTCGTTGCACATAAATGAAACATTTATTTACAAAAAAATTATAATAATTAACTCAAATTAATAAAAAAAATGTGCGCACACATCCTATAGCGCAAATCTCCTGCTGCGCACATCTCCTGCGTTGAACAACATGCGATGCACATAAATAAAATTAATAAAAAAATCTCCTGCTGTGCACATCTCCTGCGGCACACATCTCCTGCTGCGCACATCTCCTGCGGTGCACATCTCTTGCGGCGCGCACCCTGCGGTGCACATAAATGAAACATTTATTTACAAAAATAATAAGAATTAACTCAAATTAATAAAAGAACTGTGCGCACTCATCCTGCGGCGCACATCCCCTGCTGCGCACATCTCCTGCTCTGCACATCTCCTGTGACGCACATCTCCTGCTGCGCACATCTCCTTCGGCACACATCTCCTGCGGTGCACATCTCTTGCGGCGCACATCCTGTGGCGCACACCCTGCGGTGCACATAAATGAAACATTTATTTACAAAAAAATATTATTACATCAAATTAATAAAAAAACTGTGTGCATACATCCTGCTGCGCACATCTCCTGCTGTGCACATCTCCTGCGTGCAGATCTCCTGCGGCGCACATCTCCTGCGGCGCACATCTCCGGTGGCGCATATCGCCTGCGGCGCACATCTCCTGCTTTGTACATTTCCTGCGGCGCACATCTCCTGCGTGCACATCTCCTGCGGCGCACATCTCCTGCGGTGCACATCTCCTGCTGCGCACATCTCCTGTGGTGCACATCTCCTGTTGCGCACATCTCCTGCGGTGCATATCTCTTGCGGCGCACATCCTGCGTTGCGAACCCTGCGTTGCACATAAATAAAACAGTTATGTACAAAAAAATAAAAAAATCAAATCAAATTAATAATTAACTCAAATTAATAAAAAAACTGTGCACACATCTCCTGCTGCGCACATCTCCTGCGGTGCACATCTCCTGCTGCGCACATCTCCTGCGGTGCACATCTCTTGCGGCGCACATCTCCTGCGGCGCACATCTCTTGCGGTGCACATCTCCTGCTGTGCACATCTCCTGCAGTGCACATCTCTTGCGGCGCACATCCTGCGGCGCACACCCTGCGGTGCACATAAATGAAACATTTATTTACAAAAAATTAGTATTACATCAAATTAATAAAAAAACTGTGTGCATACATCCTGCTGCGCACATCTCCTGCTGTGCACATCTCCTGCGTTGCACATCTCCTGCTGTGCACATCTCCTGCGTTGCACATCTCCTGCGGTGCACATCTCTTGCGGCGCACATCCTGCGGCGCACACCCTGCGGTGCACATAAATGAAACATTTATTTACAAAAAAATAAAAAAATCAAATCAAATTAATAAAAAAACTGCGGCACACATCTCCTGCTGCGCATATCGCCTGCGGCGCACATCCTGCGGCGCACACCCTTCGTTGCACATAAATGAAACATTTATTTACAAAAAAATTATAATAATTAACTAAAATTAATAAAAAAACTGTGCGCACACATCCTGCGGCGCACATCTCCTGCGGTGCACATCTCTTGCGGCGCACATCTCCTGCGGCGCACATCTCTTGCGGTGCACATCTCCTGCTGCGCACATCTCCTGCAGTGCACATCTCCTGCTGCGCACATCTCTTGCGGCGCACATCCTGCGGCGCACACCCTTCGTTGCACATAAATGAAACATTTATTTACAAAAAATTATAATAATTAACTCAAATTAATAAAAAAATGTGCGCACACATCCTGCGGCGCACATCTCCTGCGTGCCAATCTCCTGCTGCGCACATCTCCTGCGGTGCACATCTCCTGCAGCGCACATCTCCTGCGGTGCAAAACTCCTGCTGCGCACATCTCCTGCTACGCACATCTCCTGCGGTGCACATCACTTGCGGCGCACATCCTGCGGCGCACACCCTGCGTTGCACATAAATGAAACATTTATTTACAAAAAAATAAAAAAATCAAATCAAATTAATAAAAAAACTGCGGCACACATCTCCTGCTGCGCATATCGCCTGCGGCGCATATCTCCTGCTATGTACATCTCCTGCGGCTCACATCTTCCATGCACATCTCCTGCGGCGCACATCTCGTGCGATGCACATCTCCAGTTGCGCATATCGCCTGCGGCGCATATCTCCTGCTATGTACATCTCCTGCAGCACACATTTCCTGTGCACATCTCCTGCAGTGCATATCTCAAGTGGTGCACATCTCCTGCTGCGCACATCTCCTGCGGCGCATATCTCCTGCGTACACATCTCCTGCGGTGCACATCTCCTGCTGCGCACATCTCCTGCGTTGTACATCTCCTGCGGTGCACATCTCCTGCTGCGCACATCTCCTGCTCTGCACATCTCCTGTGACGCACATCTCCTGCTGCGCACATCTCCTTCGGCACACATCTCCTGCGGTGCACATCTCTTGCGGCGCACATCCTGCGGCGCACACCCTGCGGTGCACATAAATGAAACATTTATTTACAAAAAAATATTATTACATCAAATTAATAAAAAAACTGTGTGCATACATCTTGCTGCGCACATCTCATGCTGTGCACATCTCCTGCGTGCAGATCTCCTGCGGCGCACATCTCCTGCGGTGCACATCTCCGGTGGCGCATATCGCCTGCGGCGCACATCTCTTGCGGTGCACATCTCCTGCTGCGCACATCTCCTGCAGTGCACATCTCTTGCGGCGCACATCCTGCGGCGCACACCCTGCGGTGCACATAAATGAAACATTTATTTACAAAAAATTAGTATTACATCAAATTAATAAAAAAACTGTGTGCATACATCCTGCTGCGCACATCTCCTGCTGTGCACATCTCCTGCGTTGCACATCTCCTGCGTGCAGATCTCTTGCGGCGCACATCTCCTGCGGTGCACATCTCCGGTGGCGCATATCGCCTGCGGCGCACATCTCCTGCTTTGTACATCTCCTGCTTGCACATCTCCTGCGTGCACATCTCCTACGGTGCACATCTCCAGTGGCGCACATCTCCTGCTGCGCAAATCTCCTGCAGTGACCCTCCCTCGTCGCACACCCTGCGGTGCACATAAATGAAACATTTATTTACAAAAAATAATAATAATTAACTCAAATTCCTAAAAAAACTGTGCGCACACATCCTGCGGCGCACATCTCCTGCGGCACTCATCTCCTGCGGCGCATATCTCCTGCGTACACATCTCCTGCGGCGCACATCTCCTGCGGTGCACATCTCCTGCGGTGCACATCTCCTGCGGTGCACATCTCCTGCTGCGCAAATCTCCGGCGGTGCACATCTCTTGCGGCGCACATCTCCTGCGGTGCACATCTCCTGCTATGTACATCTCCTGCGGCTCACATCTCCTGCATGCACATCTCCTGCGGCGCATATCTCCTGCGTACACATCTCCTGCGGTGCACATCTCCTGCTGCGCACATCTCCTGCGTTGTACATCTCCTGCGGTGCACATCTCCTGCTGCGCACATCTCAGGCGGTGCACATCTCTTGCGGCGCACATCCTGCGGCACACACCCTTTGTTGCACATAAATGAAACATTTATTTACAAAAAAATTATAATAATTAATTCAAATTAATAAAAAAACTGCGGCACACATCTCCTGCTGCGCACATCTCCTGCGGTGCACATCTCCTGCTGCGCACATCTCCTGCGGTGCACATCTCTTGCGGCGCACATCTCCTGCGGCGCACATCTCTTGCGGTGCACATCTCCTGCTGCGCACATCTCCTGCAGTGCACATCTCCTGCGGTGCACATCTCTTGCGGCACACATCCTGCGGCGCACACCCTGCGGTGCACATAAATGAAACATTTATTTACAAAAAAATAAAAAAATAAAATCAAATTAATTAAAAAACTGCGGCACACATCTCCTGCTGCGCATATCGCCTGCGGCGCATATCTCCTGCTATGTACATCTCCTGCGGCTCACATCTCCTGCATGCACATCTCCTGCGGTTCACATCTCCTGCTGCGCACATCTCCTGCGGTTCACATCTCCTGCTGCGCACATCTCCTGCGGTCCACTTCTCCTGCTGCGCACATCTCCTGCGGTGCACATCTCTTGCGGCGCACATCCTGCGGCGCACACCCTGTGTTGCACATAAATGAAACATTTATTTACAAAAAAATTATAATAATTAACTCAAATTAATAAAAAAACTGCGACGCACATCTCCTGTTATGTACAGCTCCTGCGGCTCACATCTTCCATGCACATCTCCTGCGGCGCACATCTCCTGCGATGCACATCTCCAGTTGCGCATATCGCCTGCGGCGCATATCTTCTGCTATGTACATCTCCTGCAGCACACATTTCCTGTGCACATCTCCTGCAGTGCATATCTCAAGTGGTGCACATCTCCTGCTGCGCACATCTCCTGCGGCGCATATCTCCTGCGTACACATCTCCTGCGGTGCACATCTCCTGCTGTGCACATCTCCTGCGTTGTACATCTCCTGCGGTGCACATCTCCTGCTGCGCACATCTCTTGCGGCGCACATCCTGCGGCGCACACCCTTCGTTACACATAAATGAAACATTTATTTACAAAAAAATTATAATAATTAACTAAAATTAATGAAAAAACTGTGCGCACACATCCTGCGGCGCACATCTCCTGCGGTGCACATCTCTTGCGGCGCACATCCTGCTGCGCATATCTCCTGCTATGTACATCTCCTGCGGTGCACATCTCCTGCTGCGCACATCTCCGGCGGTGCATATCTCTTGCGGCGCACATCCTGCGGCGCACATCTCCTGCGGTGCACATCTCCTGAGGCGCACATCTCCTGCTGCGCACATCTCCTGCGTTGAACAACATGCGATGCACATAAATAAAATTAATAAAAAAATCTCCTGCTTTGCACATCTCCTGCGGCACACATCTCCTGCTGCGCACATCTCCTGCGGTGCACATCTCTTGCGGCGCGCACGCTGCGGTGCACATAAATGAAACATTTATTTACAAAAAAATAATAAGAATTAACTCAAATTAATAAAAGAACTGTGCGCACTCATCCTGCGGCGCACATCTCCTGCTGCGCACATCTCCTGCTCTGCACATCTCCTGTGAAGCACATCTCCTGCTGCGCACATCTCCTTCGGCACACATCTCCTGCGGTGCACATCTCTTGCGGCGCACATCCTGCGGCGCACACCCTGCGGTGCACATAAATGAAACATTTAATTACAAAAAAATATTAAGAATTAACTCAAATTAATAAAAGAACTGTGCGCACTCATCCTGCGGCGCACATCTCCTGCTGCGCACATCTCCTGTGACGCACATCTCCTGTGACGCACATCTCCTGCTGCGCACATCTCCTTCGGCACACATCTCCTGCGGTGCACATAAATGAAACATTTATTTACAAAAAAATATTATTACATCAAATTAATAAAAAAACTGTGTGCATACATCCTGCTGCGCACATCTCATAATGTGCACATCTCCTGCGTGCAGATCTCCTGCGGCGCACATCTCCTGCGGTGCACATCTCCGGTGGCGCATATCGCCTGCGGCGCACATCTCCTGCTTTGTACATTTCCTGCGGCGCACATCTCCTGCGTGCACATCTCCTGCGGCGCACATCTCCTGCGGTGCACATCTCCTGCTGCGCACATCTCCTGTGGTGCACATCTCCTGTTGCGCACATCTCCTGCGGTGCATATCTCTTGCGGCGCACATCCTGCGTTGCGAACCCTGCGTTGCACATAAATAAAACAGTTATTTACAAAAAAATAAAAAAATCAAATCAAATTAATAATTAACTCAAATTAATAAAAAAACTGTGCACACATCTCCTGCTGCGCACATCTCCTGCGGTGCACATCTCCTGCTGCGCACATCTCCTGCGGTGCACATCTCTTGCGGCGCACATCTCCTGCGGCGCACATCTCTTGCGGTGCACATCTCTTGCGGCGCACATCCTGTGGCGCACACCCTGCGGTGCACATAAATGAAACATTTATTTACAAAAAAATAAAAAAATAAAATCAAATTAATAAAAAAACTGCGGCACACATCTCCTGCTGCGCATATCGCCTGCGGCGCACATCCTGCGGCGCACACCCTTCGTTGCACATAAATGAAACATTTATTTACAAAAAAATTATAATAATTAACTAAAATTAATAAAAAAACTGTGCGCACACATCCTGCGGCGCACATCTCCTGCGGTGCACATCTCTTGCGGCGCACATCTCCTGCGGCGCACATCTCTTGCGGTGCATATCTCCTGCTGCGCACATCTCCTGCAGTGCACATCTCCTGCTGCGCACATCTCCTGCGTTGTACATCTCCTGCGGTGCACATCTCCTGCTGCGCACATCTCTTGCGGCGCACATCCTGCGGCGCACACCCTTCGTTGCACATAAATGAAACATTTATTTACAAAAAAATTATAATAATTAACTCAAATTAATAAAAAAACTGTGCGCACACATCCTGCGGCGCACATCTCCTGCGTGCCAATCTCCTGCTGCGCACATCTCCTGCGGTGCACATCTCCTGCGGCGCACATCTCCTGCGGTGCAAAACTCCTGCTGCGCACATCTCCTGCTACGCACATCTCCTGCGGTGCACATCTCTTGCGGCGCACATCTCTTGCGGCGCACATCTCCTGCGGTGCAAATCTCCTGCGACGCACATCTCTTGCGGCGCACATCCTGCTGCGCATATCTCCTGCTATGTACATCTCCTGCGGCTCACATCTCCTGCAAGCACATCTCCTGCGGCGCACATCTCCTGCGGTGCAAATCTCCTGCGACGCACATCTCTTGCGGTGCATATCTCCTGCTGCGCACATCTCCTGCGGTGCACATCTCCTGCTGCGCACATCTCCTGCGGTCCACATCTCCTGCTGCGCACATCTCCTGCGGCGCACATCTCTTGCGGTGCACATCTCCTGCTGCGCACATCTCCTGCTGCGCACATCTCCTGCGGTGCACATCTCTTGCGGCGCACATCCTGCGGCGCACACCCTGCGTTGCACATAAATGAAACATTTATTTACAAAAAAATTATAATAATTAACTCAAATTAATAAAAAAAACTGTGCGCACACATCCTGCGGTGCAAACCTCCTGTTGCGCACATCTCCTGCATTGCAGAACATGCGATGCACATAAATAAAATTAATAAAAAAACTGTGTGCACACATCCTGCGGCGCACATCTCCTGCGGTGCACATCTCCTGCGGTGCACATATCCTGCTGCGCACATCTCCTGCGGTGCACATCTCCGCACACATCCTGCGGCGCACATCTCCTGCGGCACTCATCTCCTGCGGCGCATATCTCCTGCGTACACATCTCCTGCGGTGCACATCTCCTGCTGCGCACATCTCCTGCGGTGTACATCTCCTGCGGTGCACATCTCCTGCTGCGCACATCTCCGGCGGTGCATATCTCTTGCGGCGCACATCCTGCGGCGCACATCTCCTGCGGCGCACATCTCCTGCTGCGCACATCTCCGGCGGTGCACATCTCTTGCGGCACACATCCTGTGGCGCACACCCTTCGTTGCACATAAATGAAACATTTATTTACAAAAAAATTATAATAATTAACTCAAATTAATAAAAAAAATGTGCGCACACATCCTACGGCGCAAATCTCCTGCTGCGCACATCTCCTGCGTTGAACAACATGCGATGCACATAAATAAAATTAATAAAAAAATCTCCTGCTGTGCACATCTCCTGCGGCACACATCTCCTGCTGCGCACATCTCCTGCGGTGCACATCTCTTGCGGCGCGCACCCTGCGGTGCACATAAATGAAACATTTATTTACAAAAAAATAATAAGAATTAACTCAAATTAATAAAAGAACTGTGCGCACTCATCCTGCGGCGCACATCTCCTGCTGCGCACATCTCCTGCTCTGCACATCTCCTGTGACGCACATCTCCTGCTGCGCACATCTCCTTCGGCACACATCTCCTGCGGTGCACATCTCTTGCGGCGCACATCCTGCGGCGCACACCCTGCGGTGCACATAAATGAAACATTTATTTACAAAAAAATATTATTACATCAAATTAATAAAAAAACTGTGTGCATACATCCTGCTGCGCACATCTCATGCTGTGCACATCTCCTGCGTGCAGATCTCTTGCGTGCACATCTCCTGCGGCGCACATCTCCTGCGTTGCACATCTCCTGCTGCGCACATCTCCTGTTGTGCACATCTCCTGTTGCGCACATCTCCTGCGGTGCACATCTCTTGCGGCGCACATCCTGCTGCGCATATCTCCTGCTATGTACATCTCCTGCGGCTCACATCTCCTGCAAGCACATCTCCTGCGGCGCACATCTCCTGCGGTGCAAATCTCCTGCGGCGCACATCTCTTGCGGTGCATATATCCTACTGCGCACATCTCCTGCGGTGCACATCTCCTGCTGCGCACATCTCCTGCGGTCCACATCTCCTGCTGCGCACATCTCTTGCGGCGCACATCTCCTGCGGTGCACATCTCCTGCTATGTACATCTCCTGCGGCTCACATCTCCTGCATGCACATCTCCTGCGGCGCATATCTCCTGCGTACACATCTCCTGCGGTGCACATCTCCTGCTGCGCACATCTCCTGCGTTGTACATCTCCTGCGGTGCACATCTCCTGCTGCGCACATCTCAGGCGGTGCACATCTCTTGCGGCGCACATCCTGCGGCACACACCCTTTGTTGCACATAAATGAAACATTTATTTACAAAAAATTATAATAATTAACTCAAATTAATAAAAAAACTGCGGCACACATCTTCTGCTGCGCACATCTCCTGCGGTGCACATCTCCTGCTGCGCACATCTCCTGCGGTGCACATCTCTTGCGGCGCACATCTCCTGCGGCTCACATCTCCTGCAAGCACATCTCCTGCGGCGCACATCTCCTGCGGTGCAAATCTCCTGCGGCGCACATCTCTTGCGGTGCATATATCCTACTGCGCACATCTCCTGCGGTGCACATCTCCTGCTGCGCACATCTCCTGCGGTCCACATCTCCTGCTGCGCACATCTCTTGCGGCGCACATCTCCTGCGGTGCACATCTCCTGCTATGTACATCTCCTGCGGCTCACATCTCCTGCATGCACATCTCCTGCGGCGCATATCTCCTGCGTACACATCTCCTGCGGTGCACATCTCCTGCTGCGCACATCTCCTGCGTTGTACATCTCCTGCGGTGCACATCTCCTGCTGCGCACATCTCAGGCGGTGCACATCTCTTGCGGCGCACATCCTGCGGCACACACCCTTTGTTGCACATAAATGAAACATTTATTTACAAAAAAATTATAATAATTAACTCAAATTAATAAAAAAACTGCGGCACACATCTTCTGCTGCGCACATCTCCTGCGGTGCACATCTCCTGCTGCGCACATCTCCTGCGGTGCACATCTCTTGCGGCGCACATCTCCTGCGGCGCAAATCTCTTGCGGTGCACATCTCCTGCTGCGCACATCTCCTGCAGTGCACTTCTCCTGCGGTGCACATCTCTTGCGGCGCACATCCTGCGGCGCACACCCTGCGGTGCACATGAATGAAACATTTATTTACAAAAAAATAAAAAAATAAAATCAAATTAATAAAAAAACTGCGGCACACATCTCCTGCTGCGCATATCGCCTGCGGCGCATATCTCCTGCTATGTACATCTCCTGCGGCTCACATCTCCTGCATGCACATCTCCTGCGGCGCACATCTCCTGCGGTGCAAATCTCCTGCGGCGCACATCTCTTGCGGTGCACATCTCCTGCTGCGCACATCTCCTGCGGTTCACATCTCCTGCTGCGCACATCTCCTGCGGTCCACATCTCCTGCTGCGCACATCTCCTGCGGTGCACATCTCTTGCGGCGCACATGTCCTGCGGCGCACATCTCTTGCAGTGCACATCTCCTGCTGCGCACATCTCCTGCAGTGCACATCTCCTGCTGCGCACATCTCCTGCGGTGCACATCTCGTGCGGCGCACATCCTGCGGCGCACACCCTGAGTTGCACATAAATGAAACATTTATTTACAAAAAAATTACAATAATTAACTCAAATTAATATAAAAACTGCGGCGCACATCTCCTGCTATGTACAGCTCCTGCGGCTCACATCTTCCATGCACATCTCCTGCGGCGCACATCTCCTGCGATGCACATCTCCAGTTGCGCATATCGCCTGCGGCGCATATCTCCTGCTATGTACATCTCCTGCAGCACACATTTCCTTTGCACATCTCCTGCAGTGCATATCTCAAGTGGTGCACATCTCCTGCTGCGCACATCTCCTGCGGCGCATATCTCCTGCGTGCACATCTCCTGCGGTGCACATCTCCTGCTGCGAGCATCTCCTGCGTTGTACATCTCCTGCGGTGCACATCTCCTGCTGCGCACATCTCCTGCGGTCCACATCTCCTGCTGCGCACATCTCCTGCGGCGCACATCTCTTGCGGTGCACATCTCCTGCTGCGCACATCTCCTGCAGTGCATATCTCCTGCTGCGCACACATCCTGCGGTGCAAACCTCCTGCTGCGCACATCTCCTGCATTGCAGAACATGCGATGCACATAAATAAAATTAATAAAAAAACTGTGCGCACACATCCTGCGGCGCACATCTCCTGCGGTGCACATCTCCTGCTGCGCACATCTCCTGCGGTGCACATCTCCGCACACATCCTGCGGCGCACATCTCCTGCGGCACTCATCTCCTGCGGCGCATATCTCCTGCGTACACATCTCCTGCAGCACACATTTCCTGTGCACATCTCCTGCAGTGCATATCTCAAGTGGTGCACATCTCCTGCTGCGCACATCTCCTGCGGCGCATATCTCCTGCGTACACATCTCCTGCGGTGCACATCTCCTACTGCGCACATCTCCTGCGTTGTACATCTCCTGCGGTGCACATCTCCTGCTGCGCACATCTCTTGCGGCGCACATCCTGCGGCGCACACCCTTCGTTGCACATAAATGAAACATTTATTTACAAAAAAATTATAATAATTAACTAAAATTAATAAAAAAACTGTGCGCACACATCCTGCGGCGCACATCTCCTGCGGTGCACATCTCCTGCTGCGCAAATCTCCTGCTGCGCACATCTCCTGCGGTGCACATCTCTTGCGGCGCACATCGTGCTGCGCATATCTCCTGCTATGTACATCTCCTGCGGCTCACATCTCCTGCATGCACATCTCCTGCGGCGCACATCTCCTGCGGTGCAAATCTCCTGCGGCGCACATCTCTTGCGGTGCACATCTCCTGCTGCGCACATCTCCTGCGGTGCACATCTCCTGCTGCGCACATCTCCTGCGGTCCACATCTCCTGCTGCGCACATCTCCTGCGGCGCACATCTCTTGCGGTGCACATCTCCTGCTGCGCACATCTCCTGCAGTGCACATCTCCTGCTGCGCACATCTCCTGCGGTGCACATCTCTTGCGGCGCACATCCTGCGGAGCACACCCTGCGTTGCACATAAATGAAACATTTATTTACAAAAAAATTATAATAATTAACTCAAATTAATAAAAAAACTGTGCGCACACATCCTGCGGTGCAAACCTCCTGCTGCGCACATCTCCTGCATTGCAGAACATGCGATGCACATAAATAAAATTAATAAAAATCTGTGCGCACACATCCTGCGGCGCACATCTCCTGCGGTGCACATCTCCTGCGGTGCACATCTCCTGCTGCGCACATCTCCTGCGGTGCACATCTCCGCACACATCCTGCGGCGCACATCTCCTGCTGTGCACATCTCCTGAGGCGCACATCTCCTGCGGTGCACATCTCCTGCGGTGCACATCTCCTGCTGCGCACATCTCCGGCGGTGCACATTCTTTGCGGCACACATCCTGTGGCGCAAACCCTTCGTTGCACATAAATGAAACATTTATTTACAAAAAAATTATAATAATTAACTCAAATTAATAAAAAAAATGTGCGCACACATCCTACGGCGCAAATCTCCTGCTGCGCACATCTCCTGCGTTGAACAACATGCGATGCACATAAATAAAATTAATTAAAAAATCTCCTGCTGCGCACATCTCCTGTGGTGAACATCTCCTGTTGCGCACATCTCCTGCGGTGCATATCTCTTGCGGCGCACATCCTGCGTTGCGAACCCTGCGTTGCACATAAATAAAACAGTTATTTACAAAAAAATAAAAAAATCAAATCAAATTAATAATTAAATCAAATTAATAAAAAAACTGTGCGCACACATCCTGCGGCGCACATCTCCTGCGGTGCACATCTCCTGCTGCGCACATCTCCTGCTGCGCACATCTCCTGCGGTGCACATCTCTTGCGGCGCACATCCTGCTGTGCACACCCTGCGTTGCACATAAATGAAACATTTATTTACAAAAAAATAAAAAAATGAAATCAAATTAATAAAAAAACTGCGGCACACATCTCCTGCTGCGCACATCTGCTGCGGTGCACATCTCCTGCTGCGCACATCTCCTGCAGTGCACATCTCTTGCGGCGCACATCCTGCGGCGCACACCCTGCGGTGCACATAAATGAAACATTTATTTACAAAAAAATAGTATTACATCAAATTAATAAAAAAACTGTGTGCATACATCCTGCTGCGCACATCTCCTGCTGTGCACATCTCCTGCGTTGCACATCTCCTGCGTGCAGATCTCCTGCGGCGCACATCTCCTGCGGTGCACATCTCCGGTGGCGCATATCGCCTGCGGCGCACATCTCCTGCTTTGTACATCTCCTGCTTGCACATCTCCTGCGTGCACATCTCCTACGGTGCACATCTCCAGTGGCGCACATCTCCTGCTGCGCAAATCTCCTGCAGTGACCCTCCCTCGTCGCACACCCTGCGGTGCACATAAATGAAACATTTATTTACAAAAAATAATAATAATTAACTCAAATTCCTAAAAAAACTGTGCGCACACATCCTGCGGCGCACATCTCCTGCGGCACTCATCTCCTGCGGCGCATATCTCCTTTGTACACATCTCCTGCGGCGCACATCTCCTGCGGTGCACATCTCCTGCGGTGCACATCTCCTGCGGTGCACATCTCCTGCTGCGCACATCTCCTGCTGCGCACATCTCCTGCGGTGCACATCTCTTGCGGCGCACATCCTGCGGTGCACACCCTGCGTTGCACATAAATGAAACATTTATTTACAAAAAAATAAAAAAATAAAATCAAATTAATAAAAAAACTGCGGCACACATCTCCTGCTGCGCACATCTGCTGCGGTGCACATCTCCTGCTGCGCACATCTCCTGCAGTGCACATCTCTTGCGGCGCACATCCTGCGGCGCACACCCTGCGGTGCACATAAATGAAACATTTATTTACAAAAAAATAGTATTACATCAAATTAATAAAAAAACTGTGTGCATACATCCTGCTGCGCACATCTCCTGCTGTGCACATCTCCTGCGTTGCACATCTCCTGCGTGCAGATCTCCTGCGGCGCACATCTCCTGCGGTGCACATCTCCGGTGGCGCATATCGCCTGCGGCGCACATCTCCTGCTTTGTACATCTCCTGCTTGCACATCTCCTGCGTGCACATCTCCTACGGTGCACATCTCCAGTGGCGCACATCTCCTGCTGCGCAAATCTCCTGCAGTGACCCTCCCTCGTCGCACACCCTGCGGTGCACATAAATGAAACATTTATTTACAAAAAATAATAATAATTAACTCAAATTCCTAAAAAAACTGTGCGCACACATCCTGCGGCGCACATCTCCTGCGGCACTCATCTCCTGCGGCGCATATCTCCTTCGTACACATCTCCTGCGGCGCACATCTCCTGCGGTGCACATCTCCTGCGGTGCACATCTCCTGCTGCGCAAATCTCCGGCGGTGCACATCTCTTGCGGCGCACATCTCCTGCGGTGCACATCTCCTGCTATGTACATCTCCTGCGGCTCACATCTCCTGCATGCACATCTCCTGCGGCGCATATCTCCTGCGTACACATCTCCTGCGGTGCACATCTCCTGCTGCGCACATCTCCTGCGTTGTACATCTCCTGCGGTGCACATCTCCTGCTGCGCACATCTCAGGCGGTGCACATCTCTTGCGGCGCACATCCTGCGGCACACACCCTTTGTTGCACATAAATGAAACATTTATTTACAAAAAAATTATAATAATTAACTCAAATTAATAAAAAAACTGCGGCACACATCTCCTGCTGCGCACATCTCCTGCGGTGCACATCTCCTGCTGCGCACATCTCCTGCGGTGCACATCTCCTGCTGCGCACATCTCCTGCGGTGCACATCTCTTGCGGCGCACATCTCCTGCGGCGCACATCTCTTGCGGTGCACATCTCCTGCTGCGCACATCTCCTGCAGTGCACATCTCCTGCTGCGCACATCTCCTGCGGTGCACATCTCTTGCGGCGCACATCCTGCGGCGCACACCCTGCGGTGCACATAAATGAAACATTTATTTACAAAAAAATAGTATTACATAAAATTAATAAAAAAAACTGTGTGCATACATCCTGCTGCGCACATCTCCTGCTGTGCACATCTCCTGCGTTGCACATCTCCTGCGGCGCACATCTCCTGCGGTGCACATCTCCTGCTGCGCAAATATCCGGCGGTGCACATCTCCTGCGGCGCACATCTCCTGCGGTGCACATCTCCTGCTATGTACATCTCCTGCGGCTCACATCTCCTGCATGCACATCTCCTGCAGCGCACATCTCCTGCGTTGCACATCTCCAGTGGCGCACATCTCCGGCGGTGCACATCTCTTGCGGCGCGCACCCTGCGGTGCAAATAAATGAAACATTTATTTACAAAAAAATAATAATAATTAACTCAAATTAATAAAAAAAAATGTGCGCACACATCCTGCGGCGCACATCTCCTGCGTGCTAATCTCCTGCATGCACATCTACTGCGTGCTAATCTCCTGCGTGCACATCTCCTGCGGTGCACATCTCCTGCGGCGCACATCTCCTGCGGTGCACATCTCCTGCTGGGCACATCTCCTGTGGTGCAAATCTCCTGTTGCGCACATCTCCTGCGGTGCATATCTCTTGCGGCACACATCCTGCATTACGAACCCTGCGTTGCACATAAATAAAACAGTTATTTACAAAAAAATAAAAAAATCAAATCAAATTAATAAAAAAACTGCGGCACACATCTCCTGCTGCTCATATCGCCTGCGGCGCACATCTCCTGCTATGTACATCTCCTGCTGCTCACATTTCCTGCATGCACATCTCCTGCGGCGCACATCTCCTGCGATGCACATCTCCAGTGGCGCACATCTCCTGCTGCGCATATCGCCTGCGGTTCATATTTCCTGCTATGTACATATACTGCAGCGCACATTTCCTTTGCACATCTCCTGCAGTGCATATCTCAAGTGGTGCACATCTCCTGCTGCGCACATCTCCTGCGGCGCATATCTCCTGCTGCGCACATCTCCTGCATTGCAGAACATAAGATGCACATAAATAAAATTAATAAAAAAACTGTGCGCATACATCCTGCGGCGCACATCTCCTGCGTGCCAATCTCTTGATGCGCACATCTTTTGCGGTGCACATCTCCTGCGGCGCACATCTCCTGCGGTGCACATCTCCTGCTGCGCACATCTCTTGCGGTGCACATCTCCGCACACATCCTGCGGCGCACATCTCCTGCGGCACTCATCTCCTGCGGCGCATATCTCCTGCGTACACATCTCCTGCGGTGCACATCTCCTGCTGCGCACATCTCCTGCGGTGTACATCTCCTGTGGTGCACATCTCCTGCTGTGCACATCTCCGGCGGTGCATATCTCTTGCGGTGCAGATCCTGCGGCGCACACCCTTCGTTGCACATAAATGAAACATTTATTTACAAATAAATTATAATAATTAACTCAAATTAATAAAAAAACTGTGCGCACACATCCTGCGGCGCACATCTCCTGCGTGCTAATCTCCTGCGTGCACTTCTCCTGCGGTGCACTTCTCCTGCGGCGCACATCTCCTGCGGTGCACTTCTCCTGCTGCGCACATCTACTGTGGTGCACATCTCCTGTTGCGCACATCTCCTGCGGTGCATATCTCTTGAGGCGCACATCCTGCGTTGCGAACCCTGCGTTGCAGATAAAAAAAACATTTATTTACAAAAAAATATTATTACATCAAATTAATAAAAAAACTGTGTGCACACATCCTGCTGCGCACATCTCCTGCTGTGCACATCTCCTGCGTTGCACATCTCCTGCGTGCAGATCTCCTGCGTGCACATCTCCTGCTTTGTACATCTCCTGCGGCGCACATCTCCTGCGTGCACATCTCCTGCTATGTACATCTCCTGCGGCGCACATCTCCTGCGGCGCACATCTCCTGCGTGCACATCTCCTGCGTGCACATCTCCTGCAGTGCACATCTCCAGTGGCGCACATCTCCTGCTGCGCAAATCTCCTGCAGTGACCCTCCCTCGTCGCACACCCTGCGGTGCACATAAATCAAACATTTATTTACAAAAAATAATAATAATTAACTCAAATTCCTAAAAAAACTGTGCGCACACATCATGCGGCGCACATCTCCTGCGGCACTCATCTCCTGCGGCGCATATCTCCTGCGTACACATCTCCTGCGGTGCACATCTCCTGCTGCGCACATTTCCGGCGGTGCACATCTCTTGCGGCGCACACCCTGCGGTGCACATAAATGAAACATTTACTTACAAAAAAAAAATAATAATTAACTCAAATTAATAAAAAAACTGTGCGCACTAATCCTGCAACGCACATCTCCTGCTCTGCACATCTCCTGCTGCGCACATCTCCTGTGACGCACATCTCCTGTGACGCACATCTCCTGCTGCGCACATCTTCTGCGGCACACATCTCCTGCGGTGCACATCTCCTGAAGCGCACATCTCCGGCGGCAGTGCACATCCTGCGGCGCACACCCTTCGTTGCACATAAATGAAACATTTATTTACAAATAAATTATAATAATTAACTCAAATTAATAAAAAAACTGTGCGCACACATCCTGCGGCGCACATCTCCTGCGTGCTAATCTCCTGCTTGCACTTCTCCTGCGGTGCACATCTCCTGCGGCGCACATCTCCTGCGGTGCACATCTCCTGCTGCGCACATCTCCTGTGGTGCACACCTCCTGTTGCGCACATCTCCTGTGGTGCATATCTCTTGCGGCGCATATCCTGCGTTGCGAACCCTGCATTGCACATAAATAAAACAGTTATTTACAAAAAAAATTAAAATTAAATCATATTAATAAAAAAACTGCGGCACACATCTCCTGCTGCGCATATCGCCTGCGGCGCACATCTCCTGCAGCGCACATCTCAAGTGGTGCACATCTCCTGCTTAGCACATCTCCTGCGGCACACATCTCCTGCTGCGCACATCTCCTGCGGTGCACATCTTCTGCTGCGCACATTTCCGGCGGTGCACATCTTCTGCTGCGCACATTTCCGGCGGTGCACATCTCTTGCGGCGCACACCCTGCGGTGCACATAAATGAAACATTTACTTACAAAAAAAAATAATAATTAACTCAAATTAATAAAAAAACTGTGCGCACTAATCCTGCAACGCACATGTCCTGCTCTGCACATCTCCTGCTGCGCACATCTCCTGCTCTGCACATCTCCTGTGACGCACATCTCCTGCTGCGCACATCTTCTGCGGCACACATCTCCTGCGGTGCACATCTCCTGCTGCGCACATCTCTTGCGGTGCACATCTCTTGCGTTGCACATCTCCTGCGGTGCACATCTCCTGCTGCGCACATCTCCGCCGGTGCATATCTCTTGCGGCGCACATCCTGCGGCGCACACCCTGCGTTGCACATAAATGAAACATTTATTTACAAATCAATAAAAAAATAAAATCAAATTAATAAAAAAACTGCGGCACACATCTCCTGCTGCGCATATCGCCTGCGGCGCACATCTCCTGCTATGTACATCTCCTGCGACTCACATCTCCTGCGGCGCACATCTCCTGCAGTGCACATCTCCTGCTGCGCACATCTCCTGCGGTGCACATCTCTTGCGGCGCACATCCTGCGGCGCACACCCTGCGTTGCACATAAATGAAACATTTATTTACAAAAAATTATAATAATTAACTCAAATTAATAAAAAAACTGTGCGCACACATCCTGCGGCGCAAATCTCCTGCTGCGCACATCTCCTGCATTGCAGAACATAAGATGCACATAAATAAAATTAATAAAAAAACTGTGCGCACACATCCTGCTGCGCACATCTCCTGCGGTGCACATCTCCGCACACATCCTGCGTCGCACATCTCCTGCGGCGCATATCTCCTGCGTACACATCTCCTGCGGTGCACATCTCCTGCTGCGCACATTTCCGGCGGTGCACATCTCTTGCGGCGCACACCCTGCGGTGCACATAAATGAAACATTTACTTACAAAAAAAAAATAATAATTAACTCAAATTAATAAAAAAACTGTGCGCACTAATCCTGCAACGCACATCTCCTGCTCTGCACATCTCCTGCGGCGCACATCTCCTGCGTGCACATCTCCTGCTATGTACATCTCCTGCGGCGCACATCTCCTGCAGCGCACATCTCCTGCGTGCACATCTCCTGCGTGCACATCTCCTGCAGTGCACATCTCCAGTGGCGCACATCTCCTGCTGCGCAAATCTCCTGCAGTGACCCTCCCTCGTCGCACACCCTGCGGTGCACATAAATCAAACATTTATTTACAAAAAATAATAATAATTAACTTAAATTCCTAAAAAAACTGTGCGCACACATCCTGCGGCGCACATCTCCTGCGGTGCACATCTCCTGCTGCGCACATCTCCTGTGGCGCACATCTCCTGTTGCGCACATCTCCTGCGGTGCATATCTCTTGCGGCACACATCCTGCATTGCGAACCCTGCGTTGCACATAAATGAAACAGTTATTTACAAAAAAATAAAAAAATCAAATCAAATTAATAAAAAAACTGCGGCACACATCTCCTGCTGCTCATATCGCCTGCGGCGCACATCTCCTGCTATGTACATCTCCTGCTGCTCACATCTCCTGCATGCACATCTCCTGCTGCGCACATCTCCTGCGATGCACATCTCCAGTGGCGCACATCTCCTGCTGCGCATATCGCCTGCGGTTCATATTTCCTGCTATGTACATATACTGCAGCGCACATTTCCTTTGCACATCTCCTGCAGTGCATATCTCAAGTGGTGCACATCTCCTGCTGCGCACATCTCCTGCGGCGCATATCTCCTGCTGCGCACATCTCCTGCATTGCAGAACATAAGATGCACATAAATAAAATTAATAAAAAAACTGTGCGCACACATCCTGCGGCGCACATCTCCTGCGTGCCAATCTCTTGCTGCGCACATCTTTTGCGGTGCACATCTCCTGCGGCGCACATCTCCTGCGGTGCACATCTCCTGCTGCGCACATCTCTTGCGGTGCACATCTCCGCACACATCCTGCGGCGCACATCTCCTGCGGCACTCATCTCCTGCGGCGCATATCTCCTGCGTACACATCTCCTGCGGTGCACATCTCCTGCTGCGCACATCTCCTGCGGTGTACATCTCCTGCGGTGCACATCTCCTGCTGTGCACATCTCCGGCGGTGCACATCTCCTGTGGTGCACATCTCCTGTTGCGCACATCTCCGGCGGCGGTGCACATCCTGCGGCGCACACCCTTCGTTGCACATAAATGAAACATTTATTTACAAATAAATTATAATAATTAACTCAAATTAATAAAAAAACTGTGCGCACACATCCTGCGGCGCATATCTCCTGCGTGCTAATCTCCTGCGTGCACTTCTCCTGCGGTGCACATCTCCTGCGGCGCACATCTCCTGCGGTGCACATCTCCTGCTGCGCACATCTCCTGTGGTGCACATCTCCTGTTGCGCACATCTCCTGCGGTGCATATCTCTTGCGGCGCACATCCTGCGTTGCGAACCCTGCATTGCACATAAATAAAACAGTTATTTACAAAAAAAATTAAAATTAAATCATATTAATAAAAAAACTGCGGCACACATCTCCTGCTGCGCATATCGCCTGCGGCGCACATCTCCTGCAACGCACATCTCAAGTGGTGCACATCTCCTGCTTAGCACATCTCCTGCGGCACACATCTCCTGCTGCGCACATCTCCTGCGGTGCACATCTCCTGCTGCGCACATTTCAGGCGGTGCACATCTCTTGCGGCGCACACCCTGCGGTGCACATAAATGAAACATTTACTTACAAAAAAAAAATAATAATTAACTCAAATTAATAAAAAAACTGTGCGCACTAATCCTGCAACGCACATGTCCTGCTCTGCACATCTCCTGCTGCGCACATCTCCTGTGACGCACATCTCCTGTGACGCACATCTCCTGCTGCGCACATCTTCTGCGGCACACATCTCCTGCGGTGCACATCTCCTGCTGCGCACATCTCCTGCGGTGCACATCTCTTGCGTTGCACATCTCCTGCGATGCACATCTCCTGCTGCGCACATCTCCGCCGGTGCATATCTCTTGCGGCGCACATCCTGCGGCGCACACCCTGCGTTGCACATAAATGAAACATTTATTTACAAAACAATAAAAAAATAAAATCAAATTAATAAAAAAACTGCGGCACACATATCCTGCTGCGCATATCGCCTGCGGCGCACATCTCCTGCTATGTACATCTCCTGCGACTCACATCTCCTGCGGCGCACATCTCCTGCAGTGCACATCTCCTGCTGCGCAAATCTCCTGCTGCGCACATCTCCTGCATTGCAGAACATAAGATGCACATAAATAAAATTAATAAAAAAACTGTGCGCACACATCCTGCTGCGCACATCTCCTGCGGTGCACATCTCCGCACACATCCTGTGTCGCACATCTCCTGCGGCGCATATCTCCTGCGTACACATCTCCTGCGGTGCACATCTCCTGCTGCGCACATTTCCGGCGGTGCACATCTCTTGCGGCGCACACCCTGCGGTGCACATAAATGAAACATTTACTTACAAAAAAAAAATAATAATTAACTCAAATTAATAAAAAAACTGTGCGCACTAATCCTGCAACGCACATCTCCTGCTCTGCACATCTCCTGCGGCGCACATCTCCTGCGTGCACATCTCCTGCTATGTACATCTCCTGCGGCGCACATCTCCTGCAGCGCACATCTCCTGCGTGCACATCTCCTGCGTGCACATCTCCTGCAGTGCACATCTCCAGTGGCGCACATCTCCTGCTGCGCAAATCTCCTGCAGTGACCCTCCCTCGTCGCACACCCTGCGGTGCACATAAATCAAACATTTATTTACAAAAAATAATAGAAATTAACTCAAATTCCTAAAAAAACTGTGCGCACACATCCTGCGGCGCACATCTCCTGCGGTGCACATCTCCTGCTGCGCACATCTCCTGTGGCGCACATCTCCTGTTGCGCACATCTCCTGCGGTGCATATCTCTTGCGGCACACATCCTGCATTGCGAACCCTGCGTTGCACATAAATGAAACAGTTATTTACAAAAAAATAAAAAAATCAAATCAAATTAATAAAAAAAACTGCGGCACACATCTCCTGCTGCTCATATCGCCTGCGGCGCACATCTCCTGCTATGTACATCTCCTGCTGCTCACATCTCCTGCATGCACATCTCCTGCGGCGCACATCTCCTGCGATGCACATCTCCAGTGGCGCACATCTCCTGCTGCGCATATCGCCTGCGGTTCATATTTCCTGCTATGTACATATACTGCAGCGCACATTTCCTTTGCACATCTCCTGCAGTGCATATCTCAAGTGGTGCACATCTCCTGCTGCGCACATCTCCTGCGGCGCATATCTCCTGCTGCGCACATCTCCTGCATTGCAGAACATAAGATGCACATAAATAAAATTAATAAAAAAACTGTGCGCACACATCCTGCGGCGCACATCTCCTGCGTGCCAATCTCTTGCTGCGCACATCTTTTGCGGTGCACATCTCCTGCGGCGCACATCTCCTGCGGTGCACATCTCCTGCTGCGCACATCTCTTGCGGTGCACATCTCCGCACACATCCTGCGGCGCACATCTCCTGCGGCACTCATCTCCTGCGGCGCATATCTCCTGCGTACACATCTCCTGCGGTGCACATCTCCTGCTGCGCACATCTCCTGCGGTGTACATCTCCTGCGGTGCACATCTCCTGCTGTGCACATCTCCTGTGGTGCACATCTCCTGTTGCGCACATCTCCGGCGGCGGTGCACATCCTGCGGCGCACACCCTTCGTTGCACATAAATGAAACATTTATTTACAAATAAATTATAATAATTAACTCAAATTAATAAAAAAACTGTGCGCACACATCCTGCGGCGCACATCTCCTGCGTGCTAATCTCCTGCGTGCACTTCTCCTGCGGTGCACATCTCCTGCGGCGCACATCTACTGCGGTGCACATCTCCTGCTGCGCACATCTCCTGTGGTGCACATCTCCTGTTGCGCACATCTCCTGCGGTGCATATCTCTTGCGGCGCACATCCTGCGTTGCGAACCCTGCATTGCACATAAATAAAACAGTTATTTACAAAAAAAATTAAAATTAAATCATATTAATAAAAAAACTGCGGCACACATCTCCTGCTGCGCATATCGCCTGCGGCGCACATGTCCTGCAACGCACATCTCAAGTGGTGCACATCTCCTGCTTAGCACATCTCCTGCGGCACACATCTCCTGCTGCGCACATCTCCTGCGGTGCACATCTCCTGCTGCGCACATTTCCGGCGGTGCACATCTCTTGCGGCGCACACCCTGCGGTGCATATAAATGAAACATTTACTTACAAAAAAATAATAATAATTAACTCAAATTAATAAAAAAACTGTGCGCACACATCCTGCGGCGCACATCTCCTGCGTGCTAATCTCCTGCGTGCACTTCTCCTGCGGTGCACATCTCCTGCGGCGCACATCTCCTGCGGTGCACATCTCCTGCTGCGCACATCTCCTGTGGTGCACATCTCCTGTTGCGCACATCTTCTGCGGTGCATATCTCTTGCGGCGCACATCCTGCGTTGCGAACCCTGCATTGCACATAAATAAAACAGTTATTTACAAAAAAAATTAAAATTAAATCATATTAATAAAAAAACTGCGGCACACATCTCCTGCTGCGCATATCGCCTGCGGCGCACATCTCCTGCAACGCACATCTCAAGTGGTGCACATCTCCTGCTTAGCACATCTCCTGCGGCACACATCTCCTGCTGCGCACATCTCCTGCGGTGCACATCTCCTGCTGCGCACATTTCCGGCGGTGCACATCTCTTGCGGCGCACACCCTGCGGTGCACATAAATGAAACATTTACTTACAAAAAAAAAATAATAATTAACTCAAATTAATAAAAAAACTGTGCGCACTAATCCTGCAACGCACATGTCCTGCTCTGCGCATCTCCTGCTGCGCACATCTCCTGCTCTGCACATCTCCTGTGACGCACATCTCCTGCTGCGCACATCTTCTGCGGCACACATCTCCTGCGGTGCACATCTCCTGCTGCGCACATCTCCTGCGGTGCACATCTCTTGCGTTGCACATCTCCTGCGGTGCACATCTCCTGCTGCGCACATCTCCGACGGTGCATATCTCTTGCGGCGCACATCCTGCGGCGCACACCCTGCGTTGCACATAAATGAAACATTTATTTACAAAACAATAAAAAAATAAAATCAAATTAATAAAAAAACTGCGGCACACATCTCCTGCTGCGCATATCGCCTGCGGCGCACATCTCCTGCTATGTACATCTCCTGCGACTCACATCTCCTGCGGCGCACATCTCCTGCAGTGCACATCTCCTGCTGCGCACATCTCCTGCGGTGCACATCTCTTGCGGCGCACATCCTGCGGCGCACACCCTGCGTTGCACATTAATGAAACATTTATTTACAAAAAAATTATAATAATTAACTCAAATTAATAAAAAAACTGTGCGCACACATCCTGCGGCGCAAATCTCCTGCTGCGCACATCTCCTGCATTGCAGAACATAAGATGCACATAAATAAAATTAATAAAAAAACTGTGCGCACACATCCTGCTGCGCACATCTCCTGCGGTGCACATCTCCGCACACATCCTGCGTCGCACATCTCCTGCGGCGCATATCTCCTGCGTACACATCTCCTGCGGTGCACATCTCATGCTGCGCACATCTCCTGCGGTGTACATCTCCTGCGGTGCACACCTCCTGCTGCGCACATCTCCGGCGGTGCATATCTCTTGCGGCGCACATCCTGCGGCACACATCTCCTGCGGTGCACATCTCCTGAGGCTCACATCTCCTGCGGTGCACATCTCCTGCGGTGCACATCTCCTGCTGCGCACATCTCCGGTGGTGCACATCTCTTGCGACACACATCCTGTGGCGCACACCCTTCGTTGCACATAAATGAAACATTTATTCACAAAAAATTTATAATAATTAACTCAAATTAATAAAAAAACTGCGCACTCATCCTGCGGCGCAAATCTCCTGCTGCGCACATCTCCTGCATTGCAGAACATGCGGTGCACATAAATAAAATTAATAAAAAAACTGTGCGCACACATCCTGCGGCGCACATCTCCTGCGTGCCAATCTCTTGCTGCGCACATCTCTTGCGGTGCACATCTCCTGCGGCGCACATCTCCTGCGATGCACATCTCCTGCTGCGCACATCTCCTGCGGTGCACATCTCCGCACACATCCTGCGGCGCACATCTCCTGCTGTGCACATCTCCGGCGGTGCATATCTCTTGCGGTGCACATCCCGCGGCGCACACCCTTCGTTGCACATAAATGAAACATTTATTTACAAAAAAAATTAAAATTAAATCATATTAATAAAAAAACTGCGGCACACATCTCCTGCTGCGCATATCGCCTGCGGCGCATATCTCCTGCGTACACATCTCCTGCAGCGCACATCTCAAGTGGTGCACATCTCCTGCGGCGCACATCTCCTGCGGTGCACATCTCCTGCTGCGCACATCTCCTGTGGTGCACATCTCCTGTTGCACACATCTCCTGCGGTGCATATCTCTTGCGGCGCACATCCTGCGTTGCGAACCCTGCGTTGTACATAAATAAAACAGTTATTTACAAAAAAAATTAAAATTAAATCATATTAATAAAAAAACTGCGGCACACATCTCCTGCTGCGCATATCGCCTGCGGCGCATATCTCCTGCGTACACATCCCCTGCAGCGCACATCTCAAGTGGTGCACATCTCCTGCTGAGCACATCTCCTGCGGCACACATCTCCTGCGACTCACATCTCCTGCGGCGCACATCTCCTGCAGTGCACATCTCCTGCTGCGCACATCTCCTGCGGTGCACATCTCTTGCGGCGCACATCCTGCGGCGCACACCCTGCGTTGCACATAAATGAAACATTTATTTAAAAGGAAAATTATAATAATTAACTCAAATTAATAAAAAAACTGTGCGCACACATCCTGCGGCGCACATCTCCTGCGGCGCACATCTCCTGCGGTGCACATCTCCTGCTATGTACATCTCCTGCGGCGCACATCTCCTGCGGCGCACATCTCCTGCGTGCACATCTCCTGCTATGTACATCTCCTGAGGGGCACATCTCCTGCGGCGCACATCTCCTGCGTGCACATCTCCTGCGTGCACATCTCCTGCGGTGCACATCTCCTGCTATGCACATCTCTTGCGGCGCACATCCTGCGGCGCACACCCTGCGGTGCACATAAATGAAACATTTATTTACAAAAAAATATTATTACATCAAATTAATAAAAAAACTGTGCACACATCCTGCTGCGCACATCTCCTGCTGTGCACTTCTCCTGCGTTGCACATCTCCTGCGTGCAGATCTCCTGCGGCGCACATCTCCTGCGGTGCACATCTCCGGTGGCGCATATCGCCTGCGGCGCACATCTCCTGCTTTGTACATCTCCTGCGGCGCACATCTCCTGGGTGCACATCTCCTGCTATGTACATCTCCTGCGGCGCACATCTCCTGCGGCGCACATCTCCTGCGTGCACATCTCCTGCGTGCACATCTCCTGCGGCGCACATCTCCAGTGGCGCACATCTCCTGCTGCGCAAATCTCCTGCAGTGACCCTCCCTCATCGCACACCCTGCGGTGCACATAAATGAAACATTTATTTACAAAAAATAATAATAATTAACTCAAATTCCTAAAAAAACTGTGCGCACACATCCTGCGGCGCACATCTCCTGCGGCACTCATCTCCTGCGGTGCACATCTCCTGCTGCGCACATCTCCTGTGGTGCACATCTCCTGTTGCGCACATCTCCTGCGGTGCATATCTCTTGCGGCGCACATCCTGCGTTGCGAACCCTGCGTTGCACATAAATAAAACAGTTATTTACAAAAAAATTAAAATTAAATCATATTAATAAAAAAACTGCGGCACACATCTCCTGCTGCGCATATCGCCTGCGGCGCACATCTCCTGCAGCGCACATCTCAAGTGGTGCACATCTCCTGCTGAGCACATCTCCTGCGGCACACATCTCCTGCTGCGCACATCTCCTGCGGTGCACATCTCCTGCTGCGCACATTTCCGGCGGTGCACATCTCTTGCGGCGCACATCCTGCGGTGCACATAAATGAAACATTTACTTACAAAAAAAAAATAATAATTAACTCAAATTAATAAAAAAACTGTGCGCACTAATCCAGCAACGCACATCTCCTGCTCTGCACATCTCCTGCCGCGCACATCTCCTGCTCTGCACATCTCCTGCGGCGCACATCTCCTGCTGCGCACATCTCCTGCGGTGCACATCTCTTGCGGCGCACATCCTGCGGCGAACACCCTGCGGTGCACATAAATGAAACATTTATTTACAAAAAATAATAATAATTAACTCAAATTCCTAAAAAAACTGTGCGCACACAGCCTGCGGCGCACATCTCCTGCGGCACTCATCTCCTGCGACGCATATCTCCTGCGTACACATCTCCTGCGGTGCACATCTCCTGCTGCGCACATCTCCGCCGGTGCATATCTCTTGCGGCGCACCTCCTGCGGCGCACACCCTGCGTTGCACATAAATGAAACATTTATTTACAAAAAATAAAAAAATAAAATCAAATTAATAAAAAAACTGCGGCACACATCTCCTGCTGCGCATATCGCCTGCGCCGCACTTCTCCTGCTATGTACATCTCCTGCGACTCACATCTCCTGCGGCGCACATCTCCTGCAGTGCACATCTCCTGCTGCGCACATCTCCTGCGGTGCACATCTCTTGCGGCGCACATCCTGCGGCGCACACCCTGCGTTGCACATAAATGAAACATTTATTTAAAAAGAAAATTATAATAATTAACTCAAATTAATAAAAAAACTGTGCGCACACATCCTGCGGCGCACATCTCCTGCGGCGCACATCTCCTGCGGTGCACATCTCCTGCTATGTACATCTCCTGCGGCGCACATCTCCTGCGGCGCACATCTCCTGCGTGCACATCTCCTGCTATGTACATCTCCTGCGGCGCACATCTCCTGCGGCGCACATCTCCTGCGTGCACATCTCCTGCGTGCACATCTCCTGCGGTGCACATCTCCTGCTATGTACATCTCCTGCGGCGCACATCTCCTGCGGCGCACATCTCCTGCGTGCACATCTCCTGCTATGTACATCTCCTGCGGCGCACATCTCCTGCGGTGCACATCTCTTGCGGCGCACACCCTGCGGTGCACATAAATGAAACATTTACTTACAAAAAAAATAATAATTAACTCAAATTAATAAAAAAACTGTGCGCACTAATCCTGCAACGCACATCTCCTGCTCTGCACATCTCCTGCTGCGCACATCTCCTGCTCTGCACATCTCCTGTGACGCACATCTCCTGCTGCGCACATCTTCTGCGGCACACATCTCCTGCGGTGCACATCTCCTGCTGCGCACATCTCCTGCGGTGCACATCTCTTGCGGCGCACATCCTGCGGCGCACACCCTGCGGTGCACATAAATAAAACATTTATTTACAAAAAAATATTATTACATCAAATTAATAAAAAAACTGTGTGCACACATCCTGCTGCGCACATCTCCTGCTGTGCACATCTCCTGCGTTGCACATCTCCTGCGTGCAGATCTCCTGCGGCGCACATCTCCTGCGGTGCACATCTCCGGTGGCGCATATCGCCTGCGGCGCACATCTCCTGCTTTGTACATCTCCTGCGGCGCACATCTCCTGCGTGCACATCTCCTGCTATGTACATCTCCTGCGGCGCACATCTCCTGCGGCGCACATCTCCTGCGTGCACATCTCCTGCGTGCACATCTCCTGCGGTGACCCTCCCTCGTCGCACACCCTGCGGTGCACATAAATGAAACATTTATTTACAAAAAATAATAATAATTAACTCAAATTCCTAAAAAAACTGTGCGCACACATCCTGCGGCGCACATCTCCTGCGGCACTCATCTCCTGCGGCGCATATCTCCTGCGTACACATCTCCTGCAGTGCACATCTTCTGCTGCGCACATCTCCTGCGTTGTACATCTCCTGCGGTGCACATCTCCTGCCGCGCACATCTCCGGCGGCAGTGCACATCCTGCGGCGCACACCCTTCGTTGCACATAAATGAAACATTTATTTACAAATAAATTATAATAATTAACTCAAATTAATAAAAAAACTGTGCGCACACATCCTGCGGCGCACATCTCCTGCGTGATAATCTCCTGCGTGCACTTCTCCTGCGGTGCACATCTCCTGCGGCGCACATCTCCTGCGGTGCACATCTCCTGCAGCGCACATCTCCTGTGGTGCACATCTCCTGTTGCGCAAATCTCCTGCGGTGCATATCTCTTGCGGCGCACATCCTGCGTTGCGAACCCTGCGTTGCACATAAATAAAACAGTTATTTACAAAAAAATTAAAATTAAATCATATTAATAAAAAAACTGCGGCACACATCTCCTGCTGCGCATATCGCCTGCGGCGCACATCTCCTGCAGCGCACATCTCAAGTGGTGCACATCTCCTGCTGCGCACTAATCCTGCTGCGCACATCTCCTGCGGTGCACATCTCCTGCTGTGCACATTTCCGGCGGTGCACATCTCTTGCGGCGCACACCCTGCGGTGCACATAAATGAAACATTTACTTACAAAAAAAAAATAATAATTAACTCAAATTAATAAAAAAAACTGTGCGCACTAATCCTGCAACGCACATCTCCTGCTCTGCACATCTCCTGCTGCGCACATCTCCTGCTCTGCACATCTCCTGTGACGCACATCTCCTGCTGCGCACATCTTCTGCGACACACATCTCCTGCGGTGCACATCTCCTGCTTCGCACATCTCTTGCGGTGCACATCTCTTGCGGCGCACATCCTGCGGCGCACACCCTGCGGTGCACATAAATGAAACATTTATTTACAAAAAAATATTATTACATCAAATTAATAAAAAAACTGTGTGCACACATCCTGCTGCGCACATCTCCTGCTGTGCACATCTCCTGCGTTGCACATTTCCTGCGTGCACATCTCCTGCGTGCACATCTCCTGCGGTGCACATCTCCTGCTATTTACATCTCCTGCGGCGCACATCTCCTGCGGCGCACATCTCCTGCGTGCACATCTCCTGCTATGTACATCTCCTGCGGCGCACATCTCCTGCGGCGCACATCTCCTGCGTGCACATCTCCTGCTATGTACATCTCCTGCGTGCACATCTCCTGCGTGCACATCTCCTGCGGTGCACATCTCCAGTGGCGCACATCTCCTGCTGCGCAAATCTCCTGCAGTGACCCTCCCTCGTCGCACAACCTGCGGTGCACATAAATGAAACATTTATTCATAAAAAATAATAATAATTAACTCAAATTCCTAAAAAAACTGTGCGCACACATCCTGCGGCGCACATCTCCTGCGGCACTCATCTCCTGCGGCGCATATCTCCTGCGTGCTAATCTCCTGCGACTCACATCTCCTGCGGCGCACATCTCCTGCAGTGCACATCTCCTGCTGCGCACATCTCCTGCGGTGCACATCTCTTGCGGCGCACATCCTGCGGCGCACACCTTGCGTTGCACATAAATGAAACATTTATTTACAAAAAAATTATAATAATTAACTCAAATTAATAAAAAAACTGTGCGCACACATCCTGCGGCGCAAATCTCCTGCTGCGCACATCTCCTGCATTGCAGAACATAAGATGCACATAAATAAAATTAATAAAAAAACTGTGCGCACACATCCTGCGGCGCACATCTCCTGCGGTGCACATCTCCTGCGGTGCACATCTCCTGCTGCGCACATCTCCTGCGGTGCACATCTCCGCACACATCCTGCGGCGCACATCTCCTGCGGCACTCATCTCCTGCGGCGCATATCTCCTGCGTACACATCTCCTGCGGTGCACATCTCATGCTGAGCACATCTCCTGCGGTGTACATCTCCTGCGGTGCACATCTCCTGCTGCGCACATCTCCGGCGGTGCATATCTCTTGCGGCGCACATCCTGCGGCGCACATATCCTGCGGCGCACATCTCCTGAGGCGCACATCTCCTGCGGTGCACATCTCCTGCGGAGCACATTTCCTGCTGCGCACATCTCCGGCGGTGCACATCTCTTGCGGCACACATCCTGTGGCGCACACCCTTCGTTGCACATAAATGAAACATTTATTTACAAAAAATTTATAATAATTAACTCAAATTAATAAAACAAATGTGCGCACACATCCTGCGGCGCAAATCTCCTGCTGCGCACATCTCCTGCATTGCAGAACATGCGGTGCACATAAATAAAATTAATAAAAAAACTGTGCGCACACATCCTGCGGCGCACATCTTCTGCGGCACTCATCTCCTGCGGCGCATATCTCCTGCGTACACATCTCCTGCGGTGCACATCTCCTGCTGCGCACATCTCCTGCTATGTACATCTCCTGCGGCGCACATCTCCTGCGGCGCACTTCTGCTGCGTGCACATCTCCTGCGTGCACATCTCCTGCGGTGCACATTTCCAGTGGCGCACATCTCCTGCTGCGCAAATCTCCTGCAGTGACCCTCCCTCGTCGCACACCCTGTGGTGCACATAAATGAAACATTTATTTACAAAAAATAATAATAATTAACTCAAATTCCTAAAAAAACTGTGCGCACACATCCTGCGGCGCACATCTCCTGCGGCACTCATCTCCTGCGGCGCATATATCCTGCGTACACATCTCCTGCGGTGCACAGATCCTGCTGCGCACATCTCCTGCGGTGTACATCTCCTGCGGTGCAAATCTCCTGCCGCGCACATCTCCGGCGGCGGCGCACATCCTGTGGCGCACACCCTTCGTTGCACATAAATGAAACATTTATTCACAAAAAATTTATAATAATTAACTCAAATTAATAAAAAAACTGCGCACTCATCCTGCGGCGCAAATCTCCTGCTGCGCACATCTCCTGCATTGCAGAACATGCGGTGCACATAAATAAAATTAATAAAAAAACTGTGCGCACACATCCTGCGGCGCACATCTCCTGCGTGCCAATCTCTTGCTGCGCACATCTCTTGCGGTGCACATCTCCTGCGGCGCACATCTCCTGCGATGCACATCTCCTGCTGCGCACATCTCCTGCGGTGCACATCTCCGCACACATCCTGCGGCGCACATCTCCTGCTGTGCACATCTCCGGCGGTGCATATCTCTTGCGGTGCACATCCCGCGGCGCACACCCTTCGTTGCACATAAATGAAACATTTATTTACAAAAAAAATTAAAATTAAATCATATTAATAAAAAAACTGCGGCACACATCTCCTGCTGCGCATATCGCCTGCGGCGCATATCTCCTGCGTACACATCTCCTGCAGCGCACATCTCAAGTGGTGCACATCTCCTGCGGCGCACATCTCCTGCGGTGCACATCTCCTGCTGCGCACATCTCCTGTGGTGCACATCTCCTGTTGCACACATCTCCTGCGGTGCATATCTCTTGCGGCGCACATCCTGCGTTGCGAACCCTGCGTTGTACATAAATAAAACAGTTATTTACAAAAAAAATTAAAATTAAATCATATTAATAAAAAAACTGCGGCACACATCTCCTGCTGCGCATATCGCCTGCGGCGCATATCTCCTGCGTACACATCCCCTGCAGCGCACATCTCAAGTGGTGCACATCTCCTGCTGAGCACATCTCCTGCGGCACACATCTCCTGCGACTCACATCTCCTGCGGCGCACATCTCCTGCAGTGCACATCTCCTGCTGCGCACATCTCCTGCGGTGCACATCTCTTGCGGCGCACATCCTGCGGCGCACACCCTGCGTTGCACATAAATGAAACATTTATTTAAAAGGAAAATTATAATAATTAACTCAAATTAATAAAAAAACTGTGCGCACACATCCTGCGGCGCACATCTCCTGCGGCGCACATCTCCTGCGGTGCACATCTCCTGCTATGTACATCTCCTGCGGCGCACATCTCCTGCGGCGCACATCTCCTGCGTGCACATCTCCTGCTATGTACATCTCCTGAGGGGCACATCTCCTGCGGCGCACATCTCCTGCGTGCACATCTCCTGCGTGCACATCTCCTGCGGTGCACATCTCCTGCTATGCACATCTCTTGCGGCGCACATCCTGCGGCGCACACCCTGCGGTGCACATAAATGAAACATTTATTTACAAAAAAATATTATTACATCAAATTAATAAAAAAACTGTGCACACATCCTGCTGCGCACATCTCCTGCTGTGCACTTCTCCTGCGTTGCACATCTCCTGCGTGCAGATCTCCTGCGGCGCACATCTCCTGCGGTGCACATCTCCGGTGGCGCATATCGCCTGCGGCGCACATCTCCTGCTTTGTACATCTCCTGCGGCGCACATCTCCTGGGTGCACATCTCCTGCTATGTACATCTCCTGCGGCGCACATCTCCTGCGGCGCACATCTCCTGCGTGCACATCTCCTGCGTGCACATCTCCTGCGGCGCACATCTCCAGTGGCGCACATCTCCTGCTGCGCAAATCTCCTGCAGTGACCCTCCCTCATCGCACACCCTGCGGTGCACATAAATGAAACATTTATTTACAAAAAATAATAATAATTAACTCAAATTCCTAAAAAAACTGTGCGCACACATCCTGCGGCGCACATCTCCTGCGGCACTCATCTCCTGCGGTGCACATCTCCTGCTGCGCACATCTCCTGTGGTGCACATCTCCTGTTGCGCACATCTCCTGCGGTGCATATCTCTTGCGGCGCACATCCTGCGTTGCGAACCCTGCGTTGCACATAAATAAAACAGTTATTTACAAAAAAATTAAAATTAAATCATATTAATAAAAAAACTGCGGCACACATCTCCTGCTGCGCATATCGCCTGCGGCGCACATCTCCTGCAGCGCACATCTCAAGTGGTGCACATCTCCTGCTGAGCACATCTCCTGCGGCACACATCTCCTGCTGCGCACATCTCCTGCGGTGCACATCTCCTGCTGCGCACATTTCCGGCGGTGCACATCTCTTGCGGCGCACATCCTGCGGTGCACATAAATGAAACATTTACTTACAAAAAAAAAATAATAATTAACTCAAATTAATAAAAAAACTGTGCGCACTAATCCAGCAACGCACATCTCCTGCTCTGCACATCTCCTGCCGCGCACATCTCCTGCTCTGCACATCTCCTGCGGTGCACATCTCCTGCTGCGCACATCTCCTGCGGTGCACATCTCTTGCGGCGCACATCCTGCGGCGAACACCCTGCGGTGCACATAAATGAAACATTTATTTACAAAAAATAATAATAATTAACTCAAATTCCTAAAAAAACTGTGCGCACACAGCCTGCGGCGCACATCTCCTGCGGCACTCATCTCCTGCGACGCATATCTCCTGCGTACACATCTCCTGCGGTGCACATCTCCTGCTGCGCACATCTCCGCCGGTGCATATCTCTTGCGGCGCACCTCCTGCGGCGCACACCCTGCGTTGCACATAAATGAAACATTTATTTACAAAAAATAAAAAAATAAAATCAAATTAATAAAAAAACTGCGGCACACATCTCCTGCTGCGCATATCGCCTGCGCCGCACTTCTCCTGCTATGTACATCTCCTGCGACTCACATCTCCTGCGGCGCACATCTCCTGCAGTGCACATCTCCTGCTGCGCACATCTCCTGCGGTGCACATCTCTTGCGGCGCACATCCTGCGGCGCACACCCTGCGTTGCACATAAATGAAACATTTATTTAAAAAGAAAATTATAATAATTAACTCAAATTAATAAAAAAACTGTGCGCACACATCCTGCGGCGCACATCTCCTGCGGCGCACATCTCCTGCGGTGCACATCTCCTGCTATGTACATCTCCTGCGGCGCACATCTCCTGCGGCGCACATCTCCTGCGTGCACATCTCCTGCTATGTACATCTCCTGCGGCGCACATCTCCTGCGGCGCACATCTCCTGCGTGCACATCTCCTGCGTGCACATCTCCTGCGGTGCACATCTCCTGCTATGTACATCTCCTGCGGCGCACATCTCCTGCGGCGCACATCTCCTGCGTGCACATCTCCTGCTATGTACATCTCCTGCGGCGCACATCTCCTGCGGTGCACATCTCTTGCGGCGCACACCCTGCGGTGCACATAAATGAAACATTTACTTACAAAAAAAATAATAATTAACTCAAATTAATAAAAAAACTGTGCGCACTAATCCTGCAACGCACATCTCCTGCTCTGCACATCTCCTGCTGCGCACATCTCCTGCTCTGCACATCTCCTGTGACGCACATCTCCTGCTGCGCACATCTTCTGCGGCACACATCTCCTGCGGTGCACATCTCCTGCTGCGCACATCTCCTGCGGTGCACATCTCTTGCGGCGCACATCCTGCGGCGCACACCCTGCGGTGCACATAAATAAAACATTTATTTACAAAAAAATATTATTACATCAAATTAATAAAAAAACTGTGTGCACACATCCTGCTGCGCACATCTCCTGCTGTGCACATCTCCTGCGTTGCACATCTCCTGCGTGCAGATCTCCTGCGGCGCACATCTCCTGCGGTGCACATCTCCGGTGGCGCATATCGCCTGCGGCGCACATCTCCTGCTTTGTACATCTCCTGCGGCGCACATCTCCTGCGTGCACATCTCCTGCTATGTACATCTCCTGCGGCGCACATCTCCTGCGGCGCACATCTCCTGCGTGCACATCTCCTGCGTGCACATCTCCTGCGGTGACCCTCCCTCGTCGCACACCCTGCGGTGCACATAAATGAAACATTTATTTACAAAAAATAATAATAATTAACTCAAATTCCTAAAAAAACTGTGCGCACACATCCTGCGGCGCACATCTCCTGCGGCACTCATCTCCTGCGGCGCATATCTCCTGCGTACACATCTCCTGCAGTGCACATCTTCTGCTGCGCACATCTCCTGCGTTGTACATCTCCTGCGGTGCACATCTCCTGCCGCGCACATCTCCGGCGGCAGTGCACATCCTGCGGCGCACACCCTTCGTTGCACATAAATGAAACATTTATTTACAAATAAATTATAATAATTAACTCAAATTAATAAAAAAACTGTGCGCACACATCCTGCGGCGCACATCTCCTGCGTGATAATCTCCTGCGTGCACTTCTCCTGCGGTGCACATCTCCTGCGGCGCACATCTCCTGCGGTGCACATCTCCTGCAGCGCACATCTCCTGTGGTGCACATCTCCTGTTGCGCAAATCTCCTGCGGTGCATATCTCTTGCGGCGCACATCCTGCGTTGCGAACCCTGCGTTGCACATAAATAAAACAGTTATTTACAAAAAAATTAAAATTAAATCATATTAATAAAAAAACTGCGGCACACATCTCCTGCTGCGCATATCGCCTGCGGCGCACATCTCCTGCAGCGCACATCTCAAGTGGTGCACATCTCCTGCTGCGCACTAATCCTGCTGCGCACATCTCCTGCGGTGCACATCTCCTGCTGTGCACATTTCCGGCGGTGCACATCTCTTGCGGCGCACACCCTGCGGTGCACATAAATGAAACATTTACTTACAAAAAAAAAATAATAATTAACTCAAATTAATAAAAAAACTGTGCGCACTAATCCTGCAACGCACATCTCCTGCTCTGCACATCTCCTGCTGCGCACATCTCCTGCTCTGCACATCTCCTGTGACGCACATCTCCTGCTGCGCACATCTTCTGCGACACACATCTCCTGCGGTGCACATCTCCTGCTTCGCACATCTCTTGCGGTGCACATCTCTTGCGGCGCACATCCTGCGGCGCACACCCTGCGGTGCACATAAATGAAACATTTATTTACAAAAAAATATTATTACATCAAATTAATAAAAAAACTGTGTGCACACATCCTGCTGCGCACATCTCCTGCTGTGCACATCTCCTGCGTTGCACATTTCCTGCGTGCACATCTCCTGCGTGCACATCTCCTGCGGTGCACATCTCCTGCTATTTACATCTCCTGCGGCGCACATCTCCTGCGGCGCACATCTCCTGCGTGCACATCTCCTGCTATGTACATCTCCTGCGGCGCACATCTCCTGCGGCGCACATCTCCTGCGTGCACATCTCCTGCTATGTACATCTCCTGCGTGCACATCTCCTGCGTGCACATCTCCTGCGGTGCACATCTCCAGTGGCGCACATCTCCTGCTGCGCAAATCTCCTGCAGTGACCCTCCCTCGTCGCACAACCTGCGGTGCACATAAATGAAACATTTATTCATAAAAAATAATAATAATTAACTCAAATTCCTAAAAAAACTGTGCGCACACATCCTGCGGCGCACATCTCCTGCGGCACTCATCTCCTGCGGCGCATATCTCCTGCGTGCTAATCTCCTGCGACTCACATCTCCTGCGGCGCACATCTCCTGCAGTGCACATCTCCTGCTGCGCACATCTCCTGCGGTGCACATCTCTTGCGGCGCACATCCTGCGGCGCACACCTTGCGTTGCACATAAATGAAACATTTATTTACAAAAAAATTATAATAATTAACTCAAATTAATAAAAAAACTGTGCGCACACATCCTGCGGCGCAAATCTCCTGCTGCGCACATCTCCTGCATTGCAGAACATAAGATGCACATAAATAAAATTAATAAAAAAACTGTGCGCACACATCCTGCGGCGCACATCTCCTGCGGTGCACATCTCCTGCGGTGCACATCTCCTGCTGCGCACATCTCCTGCGGTGCACATCTCCGCACACATCCTGCGGCGCACATCTCCTGCGGCACTCATCTCCTGCGGCGCATATCTCCTGCGTACACATCTCCTGCGGTGCACATCTCATGCTGAGCACATCTCCTGCGGTGTACATCTCCTGCGGTGCACATCTCCTGCTGCGCACATCTCCGGCGGTGCATATCTCTTGCGGCGCACATCCTGCGGCGCACATATCCTGCGGCGCACATCTCCTGAGGCGCACATCTCCTGCGGTGCACATCTCCTGCGGAGCACATTTCCTGCTGCGCACATCTCCGGCGGTGCACATCTCTTGCGGCACACATCCTGTGGCGCACACCCTTCGTTGCACATAAATGAAACATTTATTTACAAAAAATTTATAATAATTAACTCAAATTAATAAAACAAATGTGCGCACACATCCTGCGGCGCAAATCTCCTGCTGCGCACATCTCCTGCATTGCAGAACATGCGGTGCACATAAATAAAATTAATAAAAAAACTGTGCGCACACATCCTGCGGCGCACATCTTCTGCGGCACTCATCTCCTGCGGCGCATATCTCCTGCGTACACATCTCCTGCGGTGCACATCTCCTGCTGCGCACATCTCCTGCTATGTACATCTCCTGCGGCGCACATCTCCTGCGGCGCACTTCTGCTGCGTGCACATCTCCTGCGTGCACATCTCCTGCGGTGCACATTTCCAGTGGCGCACATCTCCTGCTGCGCAAATCTCCTGCAGTGACCCTCCCTCGTCGCACACCCTGTGGTGCACATAAATGAAACATTTATTTACAAAAAATAATAATAATTAACTCAAATTCCTAAAAAAACTGTGCGCACACATCCTGCGGCGCACATCTCCTGCGGCACTCATCTCCTGCGGCGCATATATCCTGCGTACACATCTCCTGCGGTGCACAGATCCTGCTGCGCACATCTCCTGCGGTGTACATCTCCTGCGGTGCAAATCTCCTGCCGCGCACATCTCCGGCGGCGGCGCACATCCTGCGGCGCACACCCTTCGTTGCACATAAATGAAACATTTATTTACAAATAAATTATAATAATTAACTCAAATTATAAAAAAAACTGCACGCACACATCCTGCGGCGCACATCTCCTGCGTGCTAATCTCCTGCGTGCACTTCTCCTGCGGTGCACATCTCCTGCGGCGCACATCTCCTACGGTGCACATCTCCTGCTGCGCACATCTCCTGTGTGCACATCTCCTGTTGCGCACATCTCCTGCGGTGCATATCTCTTGCGGCGCACATCCTGCGTTGCGAACCCTGCGTTGCACATAAATAAAACAGTTATTTACAAAAAAAAATAAAATTAAATCATATTAATAAAAAAACTGCGGCACACATCTCCTGCTGCGCATATCGCCTGCGGCGCACATCTCCTGCAGCGCACATCTCAAGTGGTGCACATCTCCTGCTGAGCACATCTCCTGCGGCACACATCTCCTGCTGCGCACATCTCCTGCGGTGCACATCTCCTGCTGCGCACATTTCCGGCGGTGCACATCTCTTGCGGCGCACACCCTGCGGTGCACATAAATGAAACATTTACTTACAAAAAAAAATAATAATTAACTCAAATTAATAAAAAAACTGTGCGCACTAATCCTGCAACGCACATCTCCTGCTCTGCACATCTCCTCCTGCGCACATCTCCTGCTCTGCACATCTCCTGTGACGCACATCTCCTGCTGCGCACATCTTCTGCGACACACATCTCCTGCGGTGCACATCTCCTGCTGCGCACATCTCCTGCAGTGCACATCTCCTGCTGCGCACATCTCCTGCTGCGCACATCTCCTGCGGTGCACATCTCTTGCGGCGCACATCCTGCGGCGCACACCCTGCGTTGCACATAAATGAAACATTTATTTACAAAAAAATTATAATAATTAACTCAAATTAATAAAAAAACTGTGCGCACACATCCTGCGGTGCAAACCTCCTGTTGCGCACATCTCCTGCATTGCAGAACATGCGATGCACATAAATAAAATTAATAAAAAAACTGTGTGCACACATCCTGCGGCGCACATCTCCTGCTGCGCACATCTCCTGCGGTGCACATCTCCGCACACATCCTGCGGCGCACATCTCCTGCGGCACTCATCTCCTGCGGCGCATATCTCCTGCGTACACATCTCCTGCGGTGCACATCTCCTGCTGCGCACATCTCCTGCGGTGTACATCTCCTGCGGTGCACATCTCCTGCTGCGCACATCTCCGGCGGTGCATATCTCTTGCGGCGCACATCCTGCGGCGCACATCTCCTGCGGTGCACATCTCCTGAGGCGCACATCTCCTGCGGTGCACATCTCCTGCGGTGCACATCTCCTGCTGCACACATCTCCTGCGGTGCACATCTCCTGCTGCGCACATCTCCTGCGGTGCACATCTCTTGCGGCGCACATCCTGCGGCGCACACCCTGCGGTGCACATAAATAAAACATTTATTTACAAAAAAATATTATTACATCAAATTAATAAAAAAACTGTGTGCACACATCCTGCTGCGCACATCTCCTGCTGTGCACATCTCCTGCGTTGCACATCTCCTGCGGCGCACATCTCCTGCGGTGCACATCTCCGGTGGCGCATATCGCCTGCGGCGCACATCTCCTGCTTTGTACATCTCCTGCGGCGCACATCTCCTGCGTGCACATCTCCTGCTATGTACATCTCCTGCGGCGCACATCTCCTGCGGCGCACATCTCCTGCGTGCACATCTCCTGCGGTGTCCCTCCCTCGTCGCACACCCTGCGGTGCACATAAATGAAACATTTATTTACAAAAAATAATAACAATTAACTCAAATTCCTAAAAAAACTGTGCGCACACATCCTGCGGCGCACATCTCCTGCGGCACTCATCTCCTGCGGCGCATATCTCCTGCGTACACATCTCCTGCGGTGCACATCTCCTGCTGCGCACATCTCCTGCGGTGTACATCTCCTGCGGTGCACATCTCCTGCCGCGCACATCTCCGGCGGCAGTGAACATCCTGCGGCGCACACCCTTCGTTGCACATAAATGAAACATTTACTTACAAAAAAAAATAATAATTAACTCAAATTAATAAAAAAACTGTGCGCACACATCCTGCGGCGCACATCTCCTGCGTGCTAATCTCCTGCGTGCACTTCTCCTGCGGTGCAAATCTCCTGCGGCGCACATCTCCTGCGGTGCACATCTCCTGCTGCGCACATCTCCTGTGGTGCACATCTCCTGTTGCGCACATCTCCTGCGGTGCATATCTGTTGCGGCGCACATCCTGCGTTGCGAACCCTGCGTTGCACATAAATAAAACAGTTATTTACAAAAAAATTAAAATTAAATCATATTAATAAAAAAACTGCGGCACACATCTCCTGTTGCGCATATCGCCTGCGGCGCACATCTCCTGCAGCGCACATCTCAAGTGGTGCACATCTCCTGCTGAGCACATCTCCTGCGGCACACATCTCCTGCTGCGCACATCTCCTGCGGTGCACATCTCCTGCTGCGCACATTTCCGGCGGTGCACATCTCTTGCGGCGCACACCCTGCGGTGCACATAAATGAAACATTTACTTACAAAAAAAAAATAATAATTAACTCAAATTAATAAAAAAACTGTGCGCACTAATCCTGCAACGCACATCTCCTGCTCTGCACATCTCCTCCTGCGCACATCTCCTGCTCTGCACATCTCCTGTGACGCACATCTCCTGCTGCGCACATCTTCTGCGACACACATCTCCTGCGGTGCACATCTCCTGCTGCGCACATCTCCTGCAGTGCACATCTCCTGCTGCGCACATCTCCTGCTGCGCACATCTCCTGCGGTGCACATCTCTTGCGGCGCACATCCTGCGGCGCACACCCTGCGTTGCACATAAATGAAACATTTATTTACAAAAAAATTATAATAATTAACTCAAATTAATAAAAAAACTGTGCGCACACATCCTGCGGTGCAAACCTCCTGTTGCGCACATCTCCTGCATTGCAGAACATGCGATGCACATAAATAAAATTAATAAAAAAACTGTGTGCACACATCCTGCGGCGCACATCTCCTGCGGTGCACATCTCCTGCTGCGCACATCTCCTGCGGTGCACATCTCCTGCTATGTACATCTCCTGCTGCTCACATCTCCTGCATGCACATCTCCTGCGGCGCACATCTCCTGCGATGCACATCTCCAGTGGCGCACATCTCCTGCTGCGCATATCGCCTGCGGTTCATATTTCCTGCTATGTACATATACTGCAGCGCACATTTCCTTTGCACATCTCCTGCAGTGCATATCTCAAGTGGTGCACATCTCCTGCTGCGCACATCTCCTGCGGCGCATATCTCCTGCTGCGCACATCTCCTGCATTGCAGAACATAAGATGCACATAAATAAAATGAATAAAAAAACTGTGCGCACACATCCTGCGGCGCACATCTCCTGCGTGCCAATCTCTTGCTGCGCACATCTTTTGCGGTGCACATCTCCTGCGGCGCACATCTCCTGCGGTGCACATCTCCTGCTGCGCACATCTCTTGCGGTGCACATCTCCGCACACATCCTGCGGCGCACATCTCCTGCGGCACTCATCTCCTGCGGCGCATATCTCCTGCGTACACATCTCCTGCGGTGCACATCTCCTGCTGCGCACATCTCCTGCGGTGTACATCTCCTGTTGCGCACATCTCCTGCGGTGCATATCTCTTGCGGCACACATCCTGCATTGCGAACCCTGCGTTGCACATAAATAAAACAGTTATTTACAAAAAAATAAAAAAATCAAATCAAATTAATAAAAAAACTGCGGCATACATCTCCTGCTGCTCATATCGCCTGCGGCGCACATCTCCTGCTATGTACATCTCCTGTGGTGCACATCTCCTGTTGCGCACATCTCCTGCGGTGCATATCTCTTGCGGCGCACATCCTGCGTTGCGAACCCTGCGTTGCACATAAATAAAACAGTTATTTACAAAAAATAAAAAAATCAAATCAAATTAATAATTAACTCAAATTAATAAAAAAACTGTGCACACATCTCCTGCTGCGCACATCTCCTGCGGTGCACATCTCCTGCTGCGCACATCTCCTGCGGTGCACATCTCTTGCGGCGCAAATCTCCTGCGGCGCACATCTCTTGCGGTGCACATCTCCTGCTGCGCACATCTCCTGCAGTGCACATCTCTTGCGGCGCACATCCTGCGGCGCACACCCTGCGGTGCACATAAATGAAACATTTATTTACAAAAAATTAGTATTACATCAAATTAATAAAAAAACTGTGTGCATACATCCTGCTGCGCACATCTCCTGCTGTGCACATCTCCTGCGTTGCACATCTCCTGCGTGCAGATCTCCTGCGGCGCACATCTCCTGCGGTGCACATCTCCGGTGGCGCATATCGCCTGCGGCGCACATCTCCTGCTTTGTACTTCTCCTGCTTGCACATCTCCTGCGTGCACATCTCCTACGGTGCACATCTCCAGTGGCGCACATCTCCTGCTGCGCAAATCTCCTGCAGTGACCCTCCCTCGTCGCACACCCTGCGGTGCACATAAATGAAACATTTATTTACAAAAAATAATAATAATTAACTCAAATTCCTAAAAAAACTGTGCGCACACATCCTGCGGCGCACATCTCCTGCGGCACTCATCTCCTGAGGCGCATATCTCCTGCGTACACATCTCCTGCGGCGCACATCTCCTGCGGTGCACATCTCCTGCGGTGCACATCTCCTGCGGTGCACATCTCCTGCTGCGCAAATCTCCGGCGGTGCACATCTCTTGCGGCGCACATCTCCTGCGGTGCACATCTCCTGCTATGTACATCTCCTGCGGCTCACATCTCCTGCATGCACATCTCCTGCGGCGCATATCTCCTGCGTACACATCTCCTGCGGTGCACATCTCCTGCGGCGCATATCTCCTGCTATGTACATCTCCTGCGGCTCACATCTCCTGCATGCACATCTCCTGCGGCGCACATCTCCTGCGGTGCAAATTTCCTGCGGCGCACATCTCCTGCGGTGCACTTCTCCTGCTGCGCACATCTCCTGTGGTGCACATCTCCTGTTGCGCACATCTCCTGCGGTGCATATCTCTTGCGGCGCACATCCTGCGTTGCGAACCCTGCGTTGCACATAAATAAAACAGTTATTTACAAAAAAAATTAAAATTAAATCATATTAATAAAAAAACTGCGGCACACATCTCCTGCTGCGCATATCGCCTGCGGCGCACATCTCCTGCAGCGCACATCTCAAGTGGTGCACATCTCCTGCTGAGCACATCTCCTGCGGCACACATCTCCTGCTGCGCACATCTCCTGCGGTGCACATCTCCTGCTGCGCACATTTCCGGCGGTGCACATCTCTTGCGGCGCACACCCTACGGTGCACATAAATGAAACATTTACTTACAAAAAAAATAATAATTAACTCAAATTAATAAAAAAACTGTGCGCACTAATCCTGCAGCGCACATCTCCTGCTCTGCACATCTCCTGCTGCGCACATCTCCTGCTCTGCACATCTCCTGCTCTGCACATCTCCTGCTGCGCACATCTTCTGCGGCACACATCTCCTGCGGTGCACATCTCCTGCTCCGCACATCTCCTGCAGTGCACATCTCTTGCGGCGCACATCCTGCGGCGCACACCCTGCGGTGCACATAAATGAAACATTTATTTACAAAAAAATATTATTACATCAAATTAATAAAAAAACTGTGTGCACACATCCTGCTGCGCACATCTCCTGCTGTGCACATCTCCTGCGTTGCACATCTCCTGCGTGCAGATCTCCTGCGGCGCACATCTCCTGCGGTGCACATCTCCTGCGTGCACATCTCCTGCGTGCACATCTCCTGCAGTGCACATCTCCAGTGGCGCACATCTCCTGCTGCGCAAATCTCCTGCAGTGACCCTCCCTCGTCGCACACCCTGCGGTGCACATAAATCAAACATTTATTTACAAAAAATAATAATAATTAACTCAAATTCCTAAAAAAACTGTGCGCACACATCCTGCGGCGCACATCTCCTGCTGCGCACATCTCCTGTGGTGCACATCTCCTGTTGCGCACATCTCCTGCGGTGCATATCTCTTGCGGCACACATCCTGCATTGCGAACCCTGCGTTGCACATAAATGAAACAGTTATTTACAAAAAAATAAAAAAATCAAATCAAATTAATAAAAAAACTGCGGCACACATCTCCTGCTGCTCATATCGCCTGCGGCGCACATCTCCTGCTATGTACATCTCCTGCTGCTCACATCTCCTGCATGCACATCTCCTGCGGCGCACATCTCCTGCGATGCACATCTCCAGTGGCGCACATCTCCTGCTGCGCATATCGCCTGCGGTTCATATTTCCTGCTATGTACATATACTGCAGCGCACATTTCCTTTGCACATCTCCTGCAGTGCATATCTCAAGTGGTGCACATCTCCTGCTGCGCACATCTCCTGCGGCGCATATCTCCTGCTGCGCACATCTCCTGCGGTGCACATCTCCTGCTGCGCACATCTCTTGCGGTGCACATCTCCGCACACATCCTGCGGCGCACATCTCCTGCGGCACTCATCTCCTGCGGCGCATATCTCCTGCGTACACATCTCCTGCGGTGCACATCTCCTGCTGCGCACATCTCCTGCGGTGTACATCTCCTGCGGTGCACATCTCCTGCTGTGCACATCTCCGGCGGTGCATATCTCTTGCGGTGCACATCCTGCGGCGCACACCCTTCGTTGCACATAAATGAAACATTTATTTACAAATAAATTATAATAATTAACTCAAATTAATAAAAAAAACTGTGCGCACACATCCTGCGGCGCACATCTCCTGCGTGCTAATCTCCTGCGTGCACTTCTCCTGCGGTGCACATCTCCTGCGGCGCACATCTCCTGCGGTGCACATCTCCTGCTGCGCACATCTCCTGTGGTGCACATCTCCTGTTGCGCACATCTCCGGCGGCGGTGCACATCCTGCGGCGCACACCCTTCGTTGCACATGAATGAAACATTTATTTACAAATAAATTATAATAATTAACTCAAATTAATAAAAAAACTGTGCGCACACATCCTGCGGCGCACATCTCCTGCGTGCTAATCTCCTGCGTGCACTTCTCCTGCGGTGCACATCTCCTGCGGCGCACATCTCCTGCGGTGCACATCTCCTGCTGCGCACATCTCCTGTGGTGCACATCTCCTGTTGCGCACATCTCCTGCCGTGCATATCTCTTGCGGCACACATCCTGCGTTGCGAACCCTGCATTGCACATAAATAAAACAGTTATTTACAAAAAAAATTAAAATTAAATCATATTAATAAAAAAACTGCGGCACACATCTCCTGCTGCGCATATCGCCTGCGGCGCACATCTCCTGCAACGCACATCTCAAGTGGTGCACATCTCCTGCTTAGCACATCTCCTGCGGCACACATCTCCTGCTGCGCACATCTCCTGCGGTGCACATATCCTGCTGCGCACATTTCCGGCGGTGCACATCCCTTGCGGCGCACACCCTGCGGTCCACATAAATGAAACATTTACTTACAAAAAAAAAATAATAATTAACTCAAATTAATAAAAAAACTGTGCGCACTAATCCTGCAACGCACATGTCCTGCTCTGCACATCTCCTGCTGCGCACATCTCCTGCTCTGCACATCTCCTGTGACGCACATCTCCTGCTGCGCACATCTTCTGCGGCACACATCTCCTGCGGTGCACATCTCCTGCTGCGCACATCTCCTGCGGTGCACATCTCTTGCGTTGCACATCTCCTGCGGTGCACATCTCCTGCTGCGCACATCTCCGCCGGTGCATATCTCTTGCGGCGCACATCCTGCGGCGCACACCCTGCGTTGCACATAAATGAAACATTTATTTACAAAACAATAAAAAAATAAAATCAAATTAATAAAAAAACTGCGGCACACATCTCCTGCTGCGCATACCGCCTGCGGCGCACATCTCCTGCTATGTACATCTCCTGCGACTCACATCTCCTGCGGCGCACATCTCCTGCTGCGCACATCTCCTGCATTGCAGAACATAAGATGCACATAAATAAAATTAATAAAAAAACTGTGCGCACACATCCTGCTGCGCATATCTCCTGCGGTGCACATCTCCGCACACATCCTGCGTCGCACATCTCCTGCGGCGCATATCTCCTGCGTACACATCTCCTGCGGTGCACATCTCATGCTGCGCACATCTCCTGCGGTGTACATCTTCTGCGGTGCACATCTCCTGCTGCGCACATCTCCGGCGGTGCAAATCTCTTGCGGCGCACATCCTGCGGCAAACATCTCCTGCGGTGCACATCTCCTGAGGCTCACATCTCCTGCGGTGCACATCTCCTGCGGTGCACATCTCCTGCTGCGCACATCTCCGGCGGTGCACATCTCTTGCGGCACACATCCTGTGGCGCACACCCTTCGTTGCACATAAATGAAACATTTATTTACAAAAAATTTATAATAATTAACTCAAATTAATAAAAAAACTGCGCACTCATCCTGCGGCGCAAATCTCCTGCTGCGCACATCTCCTGCATTGCAGAACATGCGGTGCACATAAATAAAATTAATAAAAAAACTGTGCGCACACATCCTGCGGCGCACATCTCCTGCGTGCCAATCTCTTGCTGCGCACATCTCTTGCGGTGCACATCTCCTGCGGCGCACATCTCCTGCGGTTTACATCTCCTGCTGCGCACATCTCCTGCGGTGCACATCTCCGCACACATCCTGCGGCGCACATCTCCTGCAGCACTCATCTCCTGCGGCGCATATCTCCTGCGTACACATCTCCTGCGGTGCACATCTCCTGCTGCGCACATCTCCTGCGGTGTACATCTCCTGCTGTGCACATCTCCGGCGGTGCATATCTCTTGCGGTGCACATCCTGCGGCGCACACCCTTCGTTGCACATAAATGAAACATTTATTTAACAATAAATTATAATAATTAACTCAAATTAATAAAAAAACTGTGCGCACACATCCTGCGGCGCACATCTCCTGCGTGCTAATCTCCTGCGTGCACTTCTCCTGCGGTGCACATCTCCTGCGGCGCACATCTCCTGCGGTGCACATCTCCTGCTGCGCACATCTCCTGTGGTGCACATCTCCTGTTGCACACATCTCCTGCGGTGCATATCTCTTGCGGCGCACATCCTGCGTTGCGAACCCTGCGTTGCACATAAATAAAACAGTTATTTACAAAAAAAATTAAAATTAAATCATATTAATAAAAAAACTGCGGCACACATCTCCTGCTGCGCATATCGCCTGCGGCGCATATCTCCTGCGTACACATCTCCTGCAGCGCACATCTCAAGTGGTGCACATCTCCTGCTGAGCACATCTCCTGCGGCACACATCTCCTGCGACTCACATCTCCTGCGGAGCACATCTCCTGCAGTGCACATCTCCTGCTGCGCACATCTCCTGCGGTGCACATCTCTTGCGGCGCACATCCTGTGGCGCACACCCTGCGTTGCACATAAATGAAACATTTATTTAAAAAGAAAATTATAATAATTAACTCAAATTAATAAAAAAACTGTGCGTACACATCCTGCGGCGCACATCTCCTGCGGCGCACATCTCCTGCGGTGCACATCTCCTGCTATGTACATCTCCTGCGGCGCACATCTCCTGCGGCGCACATCTCCTGCGTGCACATCTCCTGCTATGTACATCTCCTGCGGCGCACATCTCCTGCGGCGCACATCTCCTGCGTGCACATCTCCTGCGTGCACATCTCCTGCGGTGCACATCTCCTGCTATGCACATCTCTTGCGGTGCACATCCTGCGGCGCACACCCTGCGGTGCACATAAATGAAACATTTATTTACAAAAAAATATTATTACATCAAATTAATAAAAAAACTGTGCACACATCCTGCTGCGCACATCTCCTGCGTTGCACATCTCCTGCGTGCAGATCTCCTGCGGCGCACATCTCCTGCGGTGCACATCTCCGGTGGCGCATATCGCCTGCGGCGCACATCTCCTGCTTTGTACATCTCCTGCGGCGCACATCTCCTGCGTGCACATCTCCTGCTATGTACATCTCCTGCGGCGCACATCTCCTGCGGCGCACATCTCCTGCGTGCACATCTCCAGTGGCGCACATCTCCTGCTGCGCAAATCTCCTGCAGTGACCCTCCCTCGTCGCACACCCTGCGGTGCACATAAATGAAACATTTATTTACAAAAAATAATAATAATTAACTCAAATTCCTAAAAAAACTGTGCGCACACATCCTGCGGCGCACATCTCCTGCGGCACTCATCTCCTGCGGTGCATATCTCCTGCGTACACATCTCCTGCGGTGCACATCTCCTGCTGCGCACATCTCCTGCGGTGTACATCTCCTGCGGTGCACATCTCCTGCTGCGCACATCTCCTGTGGTGCACATCTCCTGTTGCGCACATCTCCTGCGGTGCATATCTCTTGCGGCGCACATCCTGCGTTGCGAACCCTGCGTTGCACATAAATAAAACAGTTATTTACAAAAAAATTAAAATTAAATCATATTAATAAAAAAACTGCGGCACACATCTCCTGCTGCTTATATCGCCTGCGGCGCACATCTCCTGCAGGGCACATCTCAAGTGGTGCACATCTCCTGCTGAGCACATCTCCTGCGGCACACATCTCCTGCTGCGCACATCTCCTGCGGTGCACATCTCCTGCTGCGCACATTTCCGGCGGTGCACATCTCTTGCGGCGCACACCCTGCGGTGCACATAAATGAAACATTTACTTACAAAAAAAAAATAATAATTAACTCAAATTAATAAAAAAACTGTGCGCACTAATCCTGCAACGCACATCTCCTGCTCTGCACATCTCCTGCTGCGCACATCTCCTGCTCTGCACATCTCCTGCGGTGCACATCTCCTGCTGCGCACATCTCCTGCGGTGCACATCTCTTGCGGCGCACATCCTGCGGCGAACACCCTGCGGTGCACATAAATGAAACATTTATTTACAAAAAATAATAATAATTAACTCAAATTCCTAAAAAAACTATGTGCACACAGCCTGCGGCGCACATCTCCTGCGGTGCACATCTCTTGCGGCGCACATCCTGCGCCGCACACCCTGCGTTGCACATAAATGAAACATTTATTTAAAAAGAAAATTATAATAATTAACTCAAATTAATAAAAAAACTGTGCGCACACATCCTGCGGCGCACATCTCCTGCGGCGCACATCTCCTGCGGTGCACATCTCCTGCTATGTACATCTCCTGCGGCGCACATCTCTTGCGGTGCACATCTCCTGCTATGTACATCTCCTGCGGCACACATCTCCTGCGACTCACATCTCCTGCGGCGCACATCTCCTGCAGTGCACATCTCCTGCTGCGCACATCTCCTGCGGTGCACATCTCTTGCGGCGCACATCCTGCGGCGCACACCCTGCGTTGCACATAAATGAAACATTTATTTAAAAAGAAAATTATAATAATTAACTCAAATTAATAAAAAAACTGTGCGCACACATCCTGCGGCGCACATCTCCTGCGGCGCACATCTCCTGCGGTGCACATCTCCTGCTATGTACATCTCCTGCGGCGCACATCTCCTGCGGCGCACATCTCCTGCGTGCACATCTCCTGCTATGTACATCTCCTGCGGCGCACATCTCCTGCGGCGCACATCTCCTGCGTGCACATCTCCTGCGTGCACATCTCCTGCGGTGCACATCTCCTGCTATGCACATCTCTTGCGGTGCACTTCCTGCGGCGCACACCCTGCGGTGCACATAAATGAAACATTTATTTACAAAAAAATATTATTACATCAAATTAATAAAAAAACTGTGCACACATCCTGCTGCGCACATCTCCTGCTGTGCACATCTCCTGCGTTGCACATCTCCTGCGTGCAGATCTCCTGCGGCGCACATCTCCTGCGGTGCACATCTCCGGTGGCGCATATCGCCTGCGGCGCACATCTCCTGCTTTGTACATCTCCTGCGGTGTACATCTCCTGCGTGCACATCTCCTGCTATGTACATCTCCTGCGGCGCACATCTCCTGCGGCGCACATCTCCTGCGTGCACATCTCCTGCGTGCACATCTCCTGCGGCGCACATCTCCAGTGGCGCACATCTCCTGCTGCGCAAATCTCCTGCAGTGACCCTCCCTCGTCGCACACCCTGCGGTGCACATAAATGAAACATTTATTTACAAAAAATAATAATAATTAACTCAAATTCCTAAAAAAACTGTGCGCACACATCCTGCGGCGCACATCTCCTGCGGCACTCATCTCCTGCGGTGCATATCTCCTGCGTACACATCTCCTGCGGTGCACATCTCCTGCTGCGCACATGTCCTGCGGTGTACATCTCCTGCGGTGCACATCTCCTGCTGCGCACATCTCCTGTGGTGCACATCTCCTGTTGCGCACATCTCCTGCGGTGCATATCTCTTGCGGCGCACATCCTGCGTTGCGAACCCTGCGTTGCACATAAATAAAACAGTTATTTACAAAAAAATTAAAATTAAATCATATTAATAAAAAAACTGCGGCACACATCTCCTGCTGCGCATATCGCCTGCGGCGCACATCTCCTGCAGCGCACATCTCAAGTGGTGCACATCTCCTGCTGAGCACATCTCCTGCGGCACACATCTCCTGCTGCGCACATCTCCTGCGGTGCACATCTCCTGCTGCGCACATTTCCGGCGGTGCACATCTCTTGCGGCGCACACCCTGCGGTGCACATAAATGAAACATTTACTTACAAAAAAAAAATAATAATTAACTCAAATTAATAAAAAAACTGTGCGCACTAATCCTGCAACGCACATCTCCTGCTCTGCACATCTCCTGCTGCGCACATCTCCTGCTCTGCACATCTCCTGCGGTGCACATCTCCTGCTGCGCACATCTCCTGCGGTGCACATCTCTTGCGGCGCACATCCTGCGGCGAACACCCTGCGGTGCACATAAATGAAACATTTATTTACAAAAAATAATAATAATTAAATCAAATTCCTAAAAAAACTGTGCGCACACAGCCTGCGGCGCACATCTCCTGCGGCACTCATCTCCTGCGACGCATATCTCCTGCGGTGCACATCTCCTGCTATGTACATCTCCTGCGGCGCACATCTCCTGCGGCGCACATCTCCTGCGTGCACATCTCCTGCGTGCACATCTCCTGCGGTGCACATCTCCTGCTATGTACATCTCCTGCGGCGCACATCTCCTGCGGCGCACATCTCCTGCGTGCACATCTCCTGCTATGTACATCTCCTGCGGCGCACATCTCCTGCGGTGCACATCTCTTGCGGCGCACACCCTGCGGTGCACATAAATGAAACATTTACTTACAAAAAAAATAATAATTAACTCAAATTAATAAAAAAACTGTGCGCACTAATCCTGCAACGCACATCTCCTGCTCTGCACATCTCCTGCTGCGCACATCTCCTGTGACGCACATCTCCTGTGACGCACATCTCCTGCTGCGCACATCTTCTGCGGCACACATCTCCTGCGGTGCACATCTCCTACTGCGCACATCTCCTGCGGTGCACATTTATTTACAAATAAATTATAATAATTAACTCAAATTAATAAAAAAACTGTGCGCACACATCCTGCGGCGCACATCTCCTGCGGCGCACATCTCCTGCGTGCACATCTCCTGCTATGTACATCTCCTGCGGCGCACATCTCCTGCGGTGCACATCTCTTGCGGCGCACACCCTGCGGTGCACATAAATGAAACATTTACTTACAAAAAAAATAATAATTAACTCAAATTAATAAAAAAACTGTGCGCACTAATCCTGCAACGCACATCTCCTGCTCTGCACATCTCCTGCTGCGCACATCTCCTGCTCTGCACATCTCCTGTGACGCACATCTCCTGCTGCGCACATCTTCTGCGGCACACATCTCCTGCGGTGCACATCTCCTACTGCGCACATCTCCTGCGGTGCACATTTATTTACAAATAAATTATAATAATTAACTCAAATTAATAAAAAAACTGTGCGCACACATCCTGCGGCGCACATTTCCTGCGTGCTAATCTCCTGCGTGCACTTCTCCTGCGGTGCACATCTCCTGCGGCGCACATCTCCTGCGGTGCACATCTCCTGCTGCGCACATCTCCTGTGGTGCACATCTCCTGTTGCACACATCTCCTGCGGTGCATATCTCTTGCGGCACACATCATGCGTTGCGAACCCTGCGTTGCACATAAATAAAACAGTTATTTACAAAAAAAATTTAAATTAAATCATATTAATAAAAAAACTGCGGCACACATCTCCTGCTGCGCATATCGCCTGCGGCGCATATCTCCTGCGTACACATCTCCTGCAGCGCACATCTCAAGTGGTGCACATCTCCTGCTGAGCACATCTCCTGCGGCACACATCTCCTGCGACTCACATCTCCTGCGGCGCACATCTCCTGCAGTGCACATCTCCTGCTGCGCACATCTCCTGCGGTGCACATCTCTTGCGGCGCACATCCTGAGGCGCACACCCTGCGTTGCACATAAATGAAACATTTATTTTAAAAGAAAATTATAATAATTAACTCAAATTAATAAAAAAACTGTGCGCACACATCCTGCGGCGCACATCTCCTGCGGCGCACATCTCCTGCGGTGCACATCTCCTGCTATGTACATCTCCTGCGGCGCACATCTCCTGCGGCGCACATCTCCTGCGTGCACATCTCTTGCTATGTACATCTCCTGCGGCGCACATCTCCTGCGTGCACATCTCCTGCGTGCACATCTCCTGCGGTGCACATCTCCTGCTATGCACATCTCTTGCGGCGCACATCCTGCGGCGCACACCCTGCGGTGCACATAAATGAAACATTTATTTACAAAAAAATATTATTACATCAAATTAATAAAAAAACTGTGCAAACATCCTGCTGCGCACATCTCCTGCTGTGCACATCTCCTGCGTTGCACATCTCCTGGGTGCAGATCTCCTGCGGCGCACATCTCCTGCGGTGCACATCTCCGGTGGCGCATATCGCCTGCGGCGCACATCTCCTGCTTTGTACATCTCCTGCAGCGCACATCTCCTGCGTGCACGTCTCCTGCTATGTACATCTCCTATGGCGCACATCTCCTGCGGCGCACATCTCCTGCGTGCACATCTCCTGCGTGCACATCTCCTGCGGCGCACATCTCCAGTGGCGCACATCTCCTGCTGCGCAAATCTCCTGCAGTGACCCTCCCTCGTCGCACACCCTGCGGTGCACATAAATGAAACATTTATTTACAAAAAATAATAAAAATTAACTCAAATTCCTAAAAAAACTGTGCGCACACATCCTGCTGCGCACATCTCCTGCGGCACTCATCTCCTGCGGTGCATATCTCCTGCGTACACATCTCATGCGGTGCACATCTCATGCGGTGCACATCTCCTGCTGCGCACATCTCCTGCGGTGTACATCTCCTGCGGTGCACATCTCCTGCTGCGCACATCTCCTGTGGTGCACATCTCCTGTTGCGCACATCTCCTGCGGTGCATATCTCTTGCGGCGCACATCCTGCGTTGCGAACCCTGCGTTGCACATAAATAAAACAGTTATTTACAAAAAAATTAAAATTAAATCATATTAATAAAAAAACTGCGGCACACATCTCCTGCTGCGCATATCGCCTGCGGCGCACATCTCCTGCAGCGCACATCTCAAGTGGTGCACATCTCCTGCTGAGCACATCTCCTGTGGCGCACATCTCCTGCGGTGCACATCTCCTGCTGCGCACATTTCCGGCGGTGCACATCTCTTGCGGCGCACACCCTGCGGTGCACATAAATGAAACATTTACTTACAAAAAAAAATAATAATGAACTCAAATTAATAAAAAAACTGTGCGCACTAATCCTGCAACGCACATCTCCTGCTCTGCACATCTCCTGCTGCGCACATCTCCTGCTCTGCACATCTCCTGCGGTGCACATCTCCTGCTGCGCACATCTCCTGCGGTGCACATCTCTTGCGGCGCACATCCTGCGGCGAACACCCTGCGGTGCACATAAATGAAACATTTATTTACAAAAAATAATAATAATTAACTCAAATTCCTAAAAAAACTGTGCGCACACAGCCTGCGGCGCACATCTCCTGCGGCACTCATCTCCTGCGACGCATATCTCCTGCGTACACATCTCCTGCGGTGCACATCTCCTGCTGCGCACATCTCCTGCTCTGCACATCTCCTGTGACGCACATCTCCTGCTGCGCACATCTTCTGCGACACACATCTCCTGCGGTGCACATCTCCTGCTGCGCACATCTCCTGCGGTGCACATCTCTTGCGGCGCACATCCTGCGGCGCACACCCTGCGGTGCACATAAATGAAACATTTATTTACAAAAAAATATTATTACATCAAATTAATAAAAAAACTGTGTGCACACATCCTGCTGCGCACATCTCCTGCTGTGCACATCTCCTGCGTTGCACATCTCCTGCGTGCAAATCTCCTGCGTGCACATCTCCTGCTATGTACATCTCCTTCGGCGCACATCTCCTGCGGCGCACATCTCCTGCGTGCACATCTCCTGCGTGCACATCTCCTGCGGTGCACATCTCCAGTGGCGCACATCTCCTGCTGCGCAAATCTCCTGCAGTGACCCTCCCTCGTCGCACACCCTGCGGTGCACATAAATGAAACATTTATTCATAAAAAATAATAATAATTAACTCAAATTCCTAAAAAAACTGTGCGCACACATCCTGCGGCGCACATCTCCTGCGGCACTCATCTCCTGCGGCGCATATCTCCTGCGTAGACATCTCCTGCGGTGCACATCTCCTGCTGCGCACATCTCCTGCAGTGCACATCTCCTGCTGCGCACATCTCCTGCGGTGCACATCTCTTGCGGCGCACATCCTGCGGCGCACACCCTGCGTTGCACATAAATGAAACATTTATTTACAAAAAAATTATAATAATTAACTCAAATTAATAAAAAAACTGTGCGCACACATCCTGCGGCGCAAATCTCCTGCTGCGCACATCTCCTGCATTGCAGAACATAAGATGCACATAAATAAAATTAATAAAAAAACTGAGCGCAAACATCCTGCGGCGCACATCTCCTGCGGTGCACATCTCCTGCGGTGCACATCTCCTGCTGCGCACATCTCCTGCGGTGCACATCTCCGCACACATCCTGCGGCGCACATCTCCTGCGGCACTCATCTCCTGCGGCGCATATCTCCTGCGTACACATCTCCTGCGGCGCACATCTCATGCTGAGCACATCTCCTGCGGTGTACATCTCCTGCGGTGCACATCTCCTGCTGCGCACATCTCCGGCGGTGCATATCTCTTGCGGCGCACATCCTGCGGCGCACATATCCTGCGGCGCACATCTCCTGAGGCGCACATCTCCTGCGGTGCACATCTCCTGCGGAGCACATTTCCTGCTGCGCACATCTCCGGCGGTGCACATCTCTTGCGGCACACATCCTGTGGCGCACACCCTTCGTTGCACATAAATGAAACATTTATTTACAAAAAATTTATAATAATTAACTCAAATTAATAAAAAAACTGTGCGCACACATCCTGCGGCGCACATCTCCTGCGTGCCAATCTCCTGCTGCGCACATCTCCTGCGGTGCACATCTCCTGCGGCGCACATCTCCTGCGGTGCACATCTCCTGCTGCGCACATCTCCTGCGGTGCACATCTCCGCACACATCCTGCGGCGCACATCTTCTGCGGCACTCATCTCCTGCGGCGCATATCTCCTGCGTACACATCTCCTGCGGTGCACATCTCCTGCTGCGCACATCTCCTGCTATGTACATCTCCTGCGGCGCACATCTCCTGCGGCGCACTTCTGCTGCGTGCACATCTCCTGCGTGCACATCTCCTGCGGTGCACATTTCCAGTGGCGCACATCTCCTGCTGCGCAAATCTCCTGCAGTGACCCTCCCTCGTCGCACACCCTGCGGTGCACATAAATGAAACATTTACTGACAAAAAAAAAATAATTAACTCAAATTAATAAAAAAACTGTGCGCACACATCCTGCGGCGCACATCTCCTGCGGCGCACATCTACTGCGGTGCACATCTACTGCTATGTACATCTCCTGCGGCGCACATCTCCTGCGGCGCACATCTCCTGCGTGCACATCTCCTGCTATGTACATCTCCTGCGGCGCACATCTCCTGCGGCGCACATCTCCTGCGTGCACATCTCCTGCGTGCACATCTCCTGCGGTGCACATCTCCTGCTATGTACATCTCCTGCGGCGCACATCTCCTGCGGCGCACATCTCCTGCGTGCACATCTCCTGCTATGTACATCTCCTGCGGCGCACATCTCCTGCGGCGCACATCTCCTGCGTGCACATCTCCTGCGTGCACATCTCCTGCGGTGCACATCTCCAGTGGCGCACATCTCCTGCTGCGCAAATCTCCTGCAGTGACCCTCCCTCGTCGCACACCCTGCGGTGCACATAAATGAAACATTTATTTACAAAAAATAATAATAATTAACTCAAATTCCTAAAAAAACTGTGCGCACACATCCTGCGGCGCACATCTCCTGCGGCACTCATCTCCTGCGGCGCATATCTCCTGCGTACACATCTCCTGCGGTGCACATCTCCTGCTGCGCACATTTCCGGCGGTGCACATCTCTTGCGGCGCACACCCTGCGGTGCACATAAATGAAACATTTACTTACAAAAAAAAATAATAATTAACTCAAATTAATAAAAAAACTGTGCGCACTAATCCTGCAACGCACATCTCCTGCTCTGCACATCTCCTGCTGCGCACATCTCCTGTGACGCACATCTCCTGTGACGCACATCTCCTGCTGCGCACATCTTCTGCGGCACACATCTCCTGCGGTGCACATCTCCTGCTGCGCACATCTCCTGCGGTGCACATCTCTTGCGGCGCACATCCTGCGGCGCACACCCTGCGGTGCACATAAATAAAACATTTATTTACAAAAAAATATTATTACATCAAATTAATAAAAAAACTGTGTGCACACATCCTGCTGCGCACATCTCCTGCTGTGCACATCTCCTGCATTGCACATCTCCTGCGTGCAGATCTCCTGCGGCGCACATCTCCTGCGGTGCACATCTCCGGTGGCGCATATCGCCTGCGGCGCACATCTCCTGCTTTGTACATCTCCTGCGGCGCACATCTCCTGCGTGCACATCTCCTGCTATGTACATCTCCTGCGGCGCACACCTCCTGCGGCGCACATCTCCTGCGTGCACATCTCCTGCGTGCACATCTCCTGCGGTGACCCTCCCTCGTCGCACACCCTGCGGTGCACATAAATGAAACATTTATTTACAAAAAATAATAATAATTAACTCAAATTCCTAAAAAAACTGTGCGCACACATCCTGCGGCGCACATCTCCTGCGGCACTCATCTCCTGCGGCGCATATCTCCTGCGTAGACATCTCCTGCGGTGCACATCTCCTGCTGCGCACATCTCCTGCAGTGCACATCTCCTGCTGCGCACATCTCCTGCGGTGCACATCTCTTGCGGCGCACATCCTGCGGCGCACACCCTGCGTTGCACATAAATGAAACATTTATTTACAAAAAAATTATAATAATTAACTCAAATTAATAAAAAAACTGTGCGCACACATCCTGCGGCGCAAATCTCCTGCTGCGCACATCTCCTGCATTGCAGAACATAAGATGCACATAAATAAAATTAATAAAAAAACTGAGCGCAAACATCCTGCGGCGCACATCTCCTGCGGTGCACATCTCCTGCGGTGCACATCTCCTGCTGCGCACATCTCCTGCGGTGCACATCTCCGCACACATCCTGCGGCGCACATCTCCTGCGGCACTCATCTCCTGCGGCGCATATCTCCTGCGTACACATCTCCTGCGGTGCACATCTCATGCTGAGCACGTCTCCTGCGGTGTACATCTCCTGCGATGCACATCTCCTGCTGCGCACATCTCCGGCGGTGCATATCTCTTGCGGCGCACATCCTGCGGCGCACATATCCTGCGGCGCACATCTCCTGAGGCGCACATCTCCTGCGGTGCACATCTCCTGCGGAGCACATTTCCTGCTGCGCACATCTCCGGCGGTGCACATCTCTTGCGGCACACATCCTGTGGCGCACACCCTTCGTTGCACATAAATGAAACATTTATTTACAAAAAATTTATAAAAATTAACTCAAATTAATAAAAAAACTGTGCGCACACATCCTGCGGCGCACATCTCCTGCGTGCCAATCTCCTGCTGCGCACATCTCCTGCGGTGCACATCTCCTGCGGCGCACATCTCCTGCGGTGCACATCTCCTGCTGCGCACATCTCCTGCGGTGCACATCTCCGCACACATCCTGCGGCGCACATCTTCTGCGGCACTCATCTCCTGCGGCGCATATCTCCTGCGTACACATCTCCTGCGGTGCACATCTCCTGCTGCGCACATCTCCTGCTATGTACCTCTCCTGCGGCGCACATCTCCTGCGGCGCACTTCTGCTGCGTGCACATCTCCTGCGTGCACATCTCCTGCGGTGCACATTTCCAGTGGCGCACATCTCCTGCTGCGCAAATCTCCTGCAGTGACCCTCCCTCGTCGCACACCCTGCGGTGCACATAAATGAAACATTTACTTACAAAAAAAAAATAATTAACTCAAATTAATAAAAAAACTGCGCACACATCCTGCGGCGCACATCTCCTGCGGCGCACATCTACTGCGGTGCACATCTACTGCTATGTACATCTCCTGCGGCGCACATCTCCTGCGGCGCACATCTCCTGCGTGCACATCTCCTGCTATGTACATCTCCTGCGGCGCACATCTCCTGCGTGCACATCTCCTGCGTGCACATCTCCTGCGGTGCACATCTCCAGTGGCGCACATCTCCTGCTGCGCAAATCTCCTGCAGTGACCCTCCCTCGTCGCACACCCTGCGGTGCACATAAATGAAACATTTATTTACAAAAAATAATAATAATTAACTCAAATTCCTAAAAAAACTGTGCGCACACATCCTGCGGCGCACATCTCCTGCGGCACTCATCTCCTGCGGCGCATATCTCCTGCGTACACATCTCCTGCGGTGCACATCTCCTGCTGCGCACATTTCCGGCGGTGCACATCTCTTGCGGCGCACACCCTGCGGTGCACATAAATGAAACATTTACTTACAAAAAAAAATAATAATTAACTCAAATTAATAAAAAAACTGTGCGCACTAATCCTGCAACGCACATCTCCTGCTCTGCACATCTCCTGCTGCGCACATCTCCTGCTCTGCACATCTCCTGTGACGCACATCTCCTGCTGCGCACATCTTCTGCGGCACACATCTCCTGCGGTGCACATCTCCTGCTGCGCACATCTCCTGCGGTGCACATCTCTTGCGGCGCACATCCTGCGGCGCACACCCTGCGGTGCACATAAATAAAACATTTATTTACAAAAAAATATTATTACATCAAATTAATAAAAAAACTGTGTGCACACATCCTGCTGCGCACATCTCCTGCTGTGCACATCTCCTGCGTTGCACATCTCCTGCGTGCAGATCTCCTGCGGCGCACATCTCCTGCGGTGCACATCTCCGGTGGCGCATATCGCCTGCGGCGCACATCTCCTGCTTTGTACATCTCCTGCGGCGCACATCTCCTGCGTGCACATCTCCTGCTATGTACATCTCCTGCGGCGCACATCTCCTGCGGCGCACATCTCCTGCGTGCACATCTCCTGCGTGCACATCTCCTGCGGTGACCCTCCCTCGTCGCACACCCTGCGGTGCACATAAATGAAACATTTATTTACAAAAAATAATAATAATTAACTCAAATTCCTAAAAAAACTGTGCGCACACATCCTGCGGCGCACATCTCCTGCGGCACTCATCTCCTGCGGCGCATATCTCCTGCGTACACATCTCCTGCGGTGCACATCTCCTGCTGCGCACATCTCCTGCGGTGTACATCTCCTGCGGTGCACATCTCCTGCCGCGCACATCTCCGGCGGCAGTGCACATCCTGCGGCGCACACCCTTCGTTGCACATAAATGAAACATTTATTTACAAATAAATTATAATAATTAACTCAAATTAATAAAAAAACTGTGCGCACACATCCTGCGGCGCACATCTCCTGCGTGCTAATCTCCTGCGTGCACTTCTCCTGCGGTGCACATCTCCTGCGGCGCACATCTCCTGCGGTGCACATTTCCTGCTGCGCACATCTCCTGTGGTGCACATCTCCTGTTGCGCACATCTCCTGCGGTGCATATCTCTTGCGGCGCACATCCTGCGTTGCGAACCCTGCGTTGCACATAAATAAAACAGTTATTTACAAAAAAATTAAAATTAAATCATATTAATAAAAAAACTGCGGCACACATCTCCTGCTGCACATATCGCCTGCGGCGCACATCTCCTGCAGCGCACATCTAAAGTGGTGCACATCTCCTGCTGAGCACATCTCCTGCGGCACACATCTCCTGCTGCGCACATCTCCTGCGGTGCACATCTCCTGCTGCGCACATTTCCGGCGGTGCACATCTCTTGCGGCGCACACCCTGCGGTGCACATAAATGAAACATTTACTTACAAAAAAAAAATAATAATTAACTCAAATTAATAAAAAAACTGTGCGCACTAATCCTGCAACGCACATCTCCTGCTCTGCACATCTCCTCCTGCGCACATCTCCTGCTCTGCACATCTCCTGTGACGCACATCTCCTGCTGCGCACATCTTCTGCGACACACATCTCCTGCGGTGCACATCTCCTGCTGCGCACATCTCCTGCGGTGCACATCTCTTGCGGCGCACATCCTGCGGCGCACACCCTGCGGTGCACATAAATGAAACATTTATTTACAAAAAAATATTATTACATCAAATTAATAAAAAAACTGTGTGCACACATCCTGCTGCGCACATCTCCTGCTGTGCACATCTCCTGCGTTGCACATCTCCTGCGTGCAGATCTCCTGCTTTGTACATCTCCTGCGGCGCACATGTCCTGCGTGCACATCTCCTGCTATGTACATCTCCTGCGTCGCACATCTCCTGCGGCGCACATCTCCTGCGGGCACATCTCCTGCGTGCACATCTCTTGCGGTGCACATCTCCAGTGGCGCACATCTCCTGCTGCGCAAATCTCCTGCAGTGACCCTCCCTCGTCGCACACCCTGCGGTGCACATAAATGAAACATTTATTTACAAAAAATAATAATAATTAACTCAAATTCCTAAAAAAACTGTGCGCACACAGCCTGCGGCGCACATCTCCTGCGGCACTCATCTCCTGAGACGCATATCTCCTGCGTACACATCTCCTGCGGTGCACATCTCCTGCTGCGCACATCTCCTGCGGTGTACATCTCCTGCGGTGCACATCTCCTGCTGCGCACATCTCCGGCGGTGCATATCTCTTGCGGCGCACATCCTGCGGCGCACATATCCTGCGGCGCACATCTCCTGAGGCGCACATCTCTTGCGGTGCACATCTCCTGCGGAGCACATTTCCTGCTGCGCACATCTCCGGCGGTGCACATCTATTGCGGCACACATCCTGTGGCGCACACCCTTCGTTGCACATAAATTAAACATTTATTTACAAAAAATTTATAATAATTAACTCAAATTAATAAAAAAACTGTGCGCACACATCCTGCGGCGCAAATCTCCTGCTGCGCACATCTCCTGCTATGTACATCTCCTGCGGCGCACATCTCCTGCTGCGCACTTCTGCTGCGTGCACATCTCCTGCGTGCACATCTCCTGCGGTGCACATTTCCAGTGGCGCACATCTCCTGCTGCGCAAATCTCCTGCAGTGACCCTCCCTCGTCGCACACCCTGCGGTGCACATAAATGAAACATTTACTTACAAAAAAAAATAATTAACTCAAATTAATAAAAAAACTGTGCGCACACATCCTGCGGCGCACATCTCCTGCGGTGCACATCTACTGCGGTGCACATCTACTGCTATGTACATCTCCTGCGGCGCACATCTCCTGCGGCGCACATCTCCTGCGTGCACATCTCCTGCTATGTACATCTCCTGCGGCGCACATCTCCTGCGGCGCACATCTCCTGCGTGCACATCTCCTGCGTGCACATCTCCTGCGGTGCACATCTCCTGCTATGTACATCTCCTGCGGCGCACATCTCCTGCGGCGCACATCTCCTGCGTGCACATCTCCTGCTATGTACATCTCCTGCGGCGCACATCTCCTGCGGCGCACATCTCCTGCGTGCACATCTCCTGCGTGCACATCTCCTGCGGTGCACATCTCCAGTGGCGCACATCTCCTGCTGCGCAAATCTCCTGCAGTGACCCTCCCTCGTCGCACACCCTGCGGTGCACATAAATGAAACATTTATTTACAAAAAATAATAATAATTAACTCAAATTCCTAAAAAAACTGTGCGCACACATCCTGCGGCGCACATCTCCTGCGGCACTCATCTCCTGCGGCGCATATCTCCTGCGTACACATCTCCTGCGGTGCACATCTCCTGCTGCGCACATTTCCGGCGGTGCACATCTCTTGCGGCGCACACCCTGCGGTGCACATAAATGAAACATTTACTTACAAAAAAAAATAATAATTAACTCAAATTAATAAAAAAACTGTGCGCACTAATCCTGCAACGCACATCTCCTGCTCTGCACATTTCCTGCTGCGCACATCTCCTGCTCTGCACATCTCCTGTGACGCACATCTCCTGCTGCGCACATCTTCTGCGGCACACATCTCCTGCGGTGCACATCTCCTGCTGCGCACATCTCCTGCGGTGCACATCTCTTGCGGCGCACATCCTGCGGCGCACACCCTGCGGTGCACATAAATAAAACATTTATTTACAAAAAAATATTATTACATCAAATTAATAAAAAAACTGTGTGCACACATCCTGCTGCGCACATCTCCTGCTGTGCACATCTCCTGCGTTGCACATCTCCTGCGTGCAGATCTCCTGCGGCGCACATCTCCTGCGGTGCACATCTCCGGTGGCGCATATCGCCTGCGGCGCACATCTCCTGCTTTGTACATCTCCTGCGGCGCACATCTCCTGCGTGCACATCTCCTGCTATGTACATCTCCTGCGGCGCACATCTCCTGCGGCGCACATCTCCTGCGTGCACATCTCCTGCGTGCACATCTCCTGCGGTGACCCTCCCTCGTCGCACACCCTGCGGTGCACATAAATGAAACATTTATTTACAAAAAATAATAATAATTAACTCAAATTCCTAAAAAAACTGTGCGCACACATCCTGCGGCGCACATCTCCTGCGGCACTCATCTCCTGCGGCGCATATCTCCTGCGTACACATCTCCTGCGGTGCACATCTCCTGCTGCGCACATCTCCTGCGGTGTACATCTCCTGCGGTGCACATCTCCTGCCGCGCACATCTCCGGCGGCAGTGCACATCCTGCGGCGCACACCCTTCGTTGCACATAAATGAAACATTTATTTACAAATAAATTATAATAATTAACTCAAATTAATAAAAAAACTGTGCGCACACATCCTGCGGCGCACATCTCCTGCGTGCTAATCTCCTGCGTGCACTTCTCCTGCGGTGCACATCTCCTGCGGCGCACATCTCCTGCGGTGCACATTTCCTGCTGCGCACATCTCCTGTGGTGCACATCTCCTGTTGCGCACATCTCCTGCGGTGCATATCTCTTGCGGCGCACATCCTGCGTTGCGAACCCTGCGTTGCACATAAATAAAACAGTTATTTACAAAAAAATTAAAATTAAATCATATTAATAAAAAAACTGCGGCACACATCTCCTGCTGCACATATCGCCTGCGGCGCACATCTCCTGCAGCGCACATCTAAAGTGGTGCACATCTCCTGCTGAGCACATCTCCTGCGGCACACATCTCCTGCTGCGCACATCTCCTGCGGTGCACATCTCCTGCTGCGCACATTTCCGGCGGTGCACATCTCTTGCGGCGCACACCCTGCGGTGCACATAAATGAAACATTTACTTACAAAAAAAAAATAATAATTAACTCAAATTAATAAAAAAACTGTGCGCACTAATCCTGCAACGCACATCTCCTGCTCTGCACATCTCCTCCTGCGCACATCTCCTGCTCTGCACATCTCCTGTGACGCACATCTCCTGCTGCGCACATCTTCTGCGACACACATCTCCTGCGGTGCACATCTCCTGCTGCGCACATCTCCTGCGGTGCACATCTCTTGCGGCGCACATCCTGCGGCGCACACCCTGCGGTGCACATAAATGAAACATTTATTTACAAAAAAATATTATTACATCAAATTAATAAAAAAACTGTGTGCACACATCCTGCTGCGCACATCTCCTGCTGTGCACATCTCCTGCGTTGCACATCTCCTGCGTGCAGATCTCCTGCGGCACACATCTCCTGCGGTGCACATCTCCGGTGGCGCATATCGCCTGCGGCGCACATCTCCTGCTTTGTACATCTCCTGCGGCGCACATGTCCTGCGTGCACATCTCCTGCTATGTACATCTCCTGCGGCGCACATCTCCTGCGGCGCACATCTCCTGCGTGCACATCTCCTGCGTGCACATCTCTTGCGGTGCACATCTCCAGTGGCGCACATCTCCTGCTGCGCAAATCTCCTGCAGTGACCCTCCCTCGTCGCACACCCTGCGGTGCACATAAATGAAACATTTATTTACAAAAAATAATAATAATTAACTCAAATTCCTAAAAAAACTGTGCGCACACAGCCTGCGGCGCACATCTCCTGCGGCACTCATCTCCTGCGACGCATATCTCCTGCGTATACATCTCCTGCGGTGCACATCTCCTGCTGCGCACATCTCCGCCGGTGCATATCTCTTGCGGCGCACCTCCTGCGGCGCACACCCTGCGTTGCACATAAATGAAACATTTATTTAAAAAGAAAATTATAATAATTAACTCAAATTAATAAAAAAACTGTGCGCACACATCCTGCGGCGCAAATCTCCTGCTGCGCACATCTCCTGCATTGCAGAACATAAGATGCACATAAATAAAATTAATAAAAAAACTGTGCGCACACATCCTGCGGCGCACATCTCCTGCGGCGCACATCTCCTGCGGTGCACATCTCCTGCTATGTACATCTCCTGCGGCGCACATCTCCTGCGGCGCACATCTCCTGCGTGCACATCTCCTGCTATGTACATCTCCTGCGGCGCACATCTCCTGCGGCGCACATCTCCTGCGTGCACATCTCCTGCGTGCACATCTCCTGCGGTGCACATCTCCTGCTATGTACATCTCCTGCGGCGCACATCTCCTGCGGCGCACATCTCCTGCGTGCACATCTCCTGCTATGTACATCTCCTGCGGCGCACATCTCCTGCGGCGCACATCTCCTGCGTGCACATCTCCTGCGTGCACATCTCCTGCGGTGCACATCTCCAGTGGCGCACATCTCCTGCTGCGCAAATCTCCTGCAGTGACCCTCCCTCGTCGCACACCCTGCGGTGCACATAAATGAAACATTTATTTATAAAAAATAATAATAATTAACTCAAATTCCTAAAAAAACTGTGCGCACACATCCTGCGGCGCACATCTCCTGCGGCACTCATCTCCTGCGGCGCATATCTCCTGCGTGCTAATCTCCTGCGACTCACATCTCCTGCGGCGCACATCTCCTGCAGTGCACATCTCCTGCTGCGCACATCTCCTGCGGTGCACATCTCTTGCGGCGCACATCCTGCGGCGCACACCCTGCGTTGCACATAAATGAAACATTTATTTACAAAAAAATTATAATAATTAACTCAAATTAATAAAAAAACTGTGCGCACACATCCTGCGGCGCAAATCTCCTGCTGCGCACATCTCCTGCATTGCAGAACATAAGATGCACATAAATAAAATTAATAAAAAAACTGTGCGCACACATCCTGCGGCGCACATCTCCTGCGGTGCACATCTCCTGCGGTGCACATCTCCTGCTGCGCACATCTCCTGCGGTGCACATCTCCGCACACATCCTGCGGCGCACATCTCCTGCGGCACTCATCTCCTGCGGCGCATATCTCCTGCGTACACATCTCCTGCGGTGCACATCTCATGCTGAGCACATCTCCTGCTGCGCACATCTCCGCCGGTGCATATCTCTTGCGGCGCACCTCCTGCGGCGCACACCCTGCGTTGCACATAAATGAAACATTTATTTACAAAAAAATAAAAAAATAAAATCAAATTAATAAAAAATCTGCGGCACACATCTCCTGCTGCGCATATCACCTGCGGCGCACATCTCCTGCTATGTACATCTCCTGCGACTCACATCTCCTGCGGCGCACATCTCCTGCAGTGCACATCTCCTGCTGCGCACATCTCCTGCGGTGCACATCTCTTGCGGCGCACATCCTGCGGCGCACACCCTGCGTTGCACATAAATGAAACTTTTATTTAAAAAGAAAATTATAATAATTAACTCAAATTAATAAAAAAACTGTGCGCACACATCCTGCGGCGCAAATCTCCTGCTGCGCACTTCTCCTGCATTGCAGAACATAAGATGCACATAAATAAAATTAATAAAAAAACTGTGCGCACACATCCTGCGGCGCACATCTCCTGCGGCGCACATCTCCTGCGGTGCACATCTCCTGCTATGTACATCTCCTGCGGCGCACATCTCCTGCGGCGCACATCTACTGCGTGCACATCTCCTGCTATGTACATCTCCTGCTGCGCACATCTCCTGCGGCGCACATCTCCTGCGTGCACATCTCCTGCGTGCACATCTCCTGCGGTGCACATCTCCTGCTATGTACATCTCCTGCGGCGCACATTTCCTGCGGCGCACATCTCCTGCGTGCACATCTCCTGCTATGTACATCTCCTGCGGCGCACATCTCCTGCGGCGCACATCTCCTGCGTGCACATCTCCTGCGTGCACATCTCCTGCGGTGCACATCTCCAGTGGCGCACATCTCCTGCTGCGCAAATCTCCTGCAGTGACCCTCCCTTGTCGCACACCCTGCGGTGCACATAAATGAATCATTTATTTAAAAAATAATAATAATTAACTCAAATTCCTAAAAAAACTGTGCGCACACATCCTGCGGCGCACATCTCCTGCGGCACTCATCTCCTGCGGCGCATATCTCCTGCGTACACATCTCCTGCGGTGCACATCTCCTGCTGCGCACATTTCCGGCGGTGCACATCTCTTGCGGCGCACACCCTGCGGTGCACATAAATGAAACATTTACTTACAAAAAAAAAATAATAATTAACTCAAATTAATAAAAAAACTGTGCGCACTTATCCTGCAACGCACATCTCCTGCTCTGCACATCTCCTGCTGCGCACATCTCCTGCTCTGCACATCTCCTGTGACGCACATCTCCTGCTGCGCACATCTTCTGCGGCACACATCTCCTGCGGTGCACATCTCCTGCTGCGCACATCTCCTGCGGTGCACATCTCTTGCGGCGCACGTCCTGCGGCGCACACCCTGCGGTGCACATAAATAAAACATTTATTTACAAAAAAATATTATTACATCAAATTAATAAAAAAACTGTGTGCACACATCCTGCTGCGCACATCTCCTGCTGTGCACATCTCCTGCGTTGCACATCTCCTGCGTGCAGATCTCCTGCGGCGCACATCTCCTGCGGTGCACATCTCCGGTGGCGCATATCGCCTGCGGCGCACATCTCCTGCTTTGTACATCTCCTGCGGCGAACATCTCCTGCGTGCACATCTCCTGCTATGTACATCTCCTGCGGCGCACATCTCCTGCGGCGCACATCTCCTGCGTGCACATCTCCTGCGTGCACATCTCCTGCGGCGCACATGTCCAGTGGCGCACATCTCCTGCTGTGCAAGTCTCCTGCAGTGACCCTCCCTCGTCGCACACCCTGCGGTGCACATAAATGAAACATTTATTTACAAAAAATAATAATAATTAACTCAAATTCCTAAAAAAACTGTGCGCACACATCCTGCGGCGCACATCTCTTGCGGCACTCATCTCCTGCGGCGCATATCTCCTGCGTACACTTCTCCTGCGGTGCACATCTCCTGCTGCGCACATCTCCGCCGGTGCATATCTCTTGCGGCGCACCTCCTGCTGCGCACACCCTGCGTTGCACATAAATGAAACATTTATTTACAAAAAAATAAAAAAATCAAATCAAATTAATAAAAAAACTGCGGCACACATCTCCTGCTGCGCATATCGCCTGCGGCGCACATCTCCTGCTATGTACATCTCCTGCGACTCACATCTCCTGCGGCGCACATCTCCTGCATTGCAGAACATAAGATGCACATAAATAAAATTAATAAAAAAACTGTGCGCACACATCCTGCGGCGCACATCTCCTGCGGCGCACATCTCCTGCGGTGCACATCTCCTGCTATGTACATCTCCTGCGGCGCACATCTTCTGCGGCGCACATGTCCTGCGTGGACATCTCCTGCTATGTACATCTCCTGCGGCGCACATCTCCTGCGGCGCACATCTCCTGCGTGCACATCTCCTGCGTGCACATCTCCTGCGGTGCACATCTCCTGCTATGTACATCTCCTGCGGCGCACATCTCCTGCGGAGCACATCTCCTGCGTGCACTTCTCCTGCTATGTACATCTCCTGCGGCGCACATCTCCTGCGGCGCATATCTCCTGCGTGCACATCTCCTGCGTGCACATCTCCTGCGGTGCACATCTCCAGTGGCGCACATCTCCTGCTGCGCAAATCTCCTGCAGTGACCCTCCCTCGTCGCACACCCTGCGGTGCACATAAATGAAACATTTATTAATAAAAAATAATAATAATTAACTCAAATTCCTAAAAAAACTGTGCGCACACATCCTGCGGCGCACATCTCCTGCGGCACTCATCTCCTGCGGCGCATATCTCCTGCGTACACATCTCCTGCGGTGCACATCTCCTGCTGCGCACATCTCCTGCGGTGTACATCTCCTGCGGTGCACATCTCCTGCCGCGCACATCTCCGGCGGCGGTGCACATCCTGCGGCGCACACCCTTCGTTGCACATAAATGAAACATTTATTTACAAATAAATTATAATAATTAACTCAAATTAATAAAAAAACTGTGCGCACACATCCTGCGGCGCACATCTCCTGCGTGCTAATCTCCTGCGTGCACTTCTCCTGCGGTGCACATCTCCTGCGTTGCGAACCCTGCGTTGCACATAAATAAAACAGTTATTTACAAAAAAATTAAAATTAAATCATATTAATAAAAAAACTGCGGCACACATCTCCTGCTGCGCATATCGCCTGCGGCGCACATCTCCTGCAGCGCACATCTCAAGTGGTGCACATCTCCTGCTGAGCACATCTCCTGCGGCACACATCTCCTGCTGCGCACATCTCCTGCGGTGCACATCTCCTGCTGCGCACATTTCCGGCGGTGCACATCTCTTGCGGCGCACACCCTGCGGTGCACATAAATGAAACATTTACTTACAAAAAAAAAATAATAATTAACTCAAATTAATAAAAAAACTGTGCGCACTAATCCTGCAACGCACATCTCCTGCTCTGCACATCTCCTGTGACGCTCATCTCCTGCAGTGCACATCTCTTGCGGCGCACATCCTGCGGCGCACACCCTGCGGTGCACATAAATGAAACATTTGTTTACAAAAAAATATTATTACATCAAATTAATAAAAAAACTGTGTGCACACATCCTGCTGCGCACATCTCCTGCTGTGCACATCTCCTGCGTTGCACATCTCCTGCGTGCAGATCTCCTGCGGCGCACATCTCCTGCGGTGCACATCTCCGGTGGCGCATATCGCCTGCGGCGCACATCTACTGCTTTGTACATCTCCTGCGGCGCACATGTCCTGCGTGCACATCTCCTGCTATAGACATCTCCTGCGGCGCACATCTCCTGTGGCGCACATCTCCTGCGTGCACATCTCCTGCGTGCACATCTCCTGCGGTGCACATCTCCAGTGGTGCACATCTCCTGCTGCGCAAATCTCCTGCAGTGACCCTCCCTCGTCGCACACCCTGCGGTGCACATAAATGAAACATTTATTTACAAAAAATAATAATAATTAACTCAAATTCCTAAAAAAACTGTGCGCACACAGCCTGCGGCGCACATCTCCTGCGGCACTCATCTCCTGCGACGCATATCTCCTGCGGCGCACATCTCCTGCAGTGCACATCTCCTGCTGCGCACATCTCCTGCGGTGCACATCTCTTGCGGCGCACATCCTGCGGCGCACACCCTGCGTTGCACATAAATGAAACATTTATTTACAAAAAAATTATAATAATTAACTCAAATTAATAAAAAAACTGTGCGCACACATCCTGCGGCGCAAATCTCCTGCTGCGCACATCTCCTGCATTGCAGAACATAAGATGCACATAAATAAAATTAATTAAAAAACTGTGCGCACACATCCTGCGGCGCACATCTCCTGCGGCGCACATCTCCTGCGGTGCACATCTCCTGCTATGTACATCTCCTGCGGCGCACATCTTCTGCGGCGCACATCTCCTGCGTGCACATCTCCTGCTATGTACATCTCCTGCGTCGCACATCTCCTGCGGCGCACATCTCCTGCGTGCACATCTCCTGCGTGCACATCTCCTGCGGTGCACATCTCCTGCTATGTACATCTCCTGCGGCGCACATCTCCTGCGGCGCACATAAATGAAACATTTATTTACAAAAAATAATAATAATTAACTCAAATTCCTAAAAAAACTGTGCGCACACATCCTGCGGCGCACATCTCCTGCGGCACTCATCTCCTGCGGCGCATATCTCCTGCGTACACATCTCCTGCGGTGCACATCTCCTGCTGCGCACATCTCCTGCGGTGCACATGTCCTGCTGCGCACATCTCCTGCGGTGTACATCTCCTCCGGCGCACATCTCCTGCTGCGCACATCTCCTGCGGTGCATATATCTTGCGGCGCACATCCTGCGGCGCACACCCTGCGGTGCACATAAATGAAACATTTATTTACAAAAAAATATTATTACATCAAATTAATAAAAAAACTGTTTGCACACATTCTGCTGCGCACATCTCCTGCTGTGCACATCTCCTGCGTTGCACATCTCCTGCGTGCAGATCTCCTGCGGCGCACATCTCCTGCGGTGCACATCTCCGGTGGCGCATATCGCCTGCGGCGCACATCTCCTGCTTTGTACATCTCCTGCGGCGCACATGTCCTGCGTGCACATCTCCTGCTATGTACATCTCCTGCGGCGCACATCTCCTGCGGCGCACATCTCCTGCGTGCACATCTCCTGCGTGCACATCTCCTGCGGTGCACATCTCCAGTGGCGCACATCTCCTGCTGCGCAAATCTCCTGCAGTGACCCTCCCTCGTCGCACACCCTGCGGTGCACATAAATGAAACATTTATTTACAAAAAATAATAATAATTAACTCAAATTCCTAAAAAAACTGTGCGCACACAGCCTGCGGCGCACATCTCCTGCGGCACTCATCTCCTGCGACGCATATCTCCTGCGTACACATCTCCTGCGGTGCACATCTCCTGCTGCGCACATCTCCGCCGGTGCATATCTCTTGCGGCGCACATCCTGCGGCGCACACCCTGCGTTGCACATAAATGAAACATTTATTTACAAAAAAATAAAAAAATAAAATCAAATTAATAAAAAAACTGCGGCACACATCTCCTGCTGCGCATATCGCCTGCGGCACACATCTCCTGCTATGTACATCTCCTGCGACTCACATCTCCTGCGGCGCACATCTCCTGCAGTGCACATCTCCTGCTGCGCACATCTCCTGCGGTGCACATCTCTTGCGGCGCACATCCTGCGGCGCACACCCTGCGTTGCACATAAATGAAACATTTATTTACAAAAAAATTATAATAATTAACTCAAATTAATAAAAAAACTGTGCGCACACATCCTGCGGCGCAAATCTCCTGCTGCGCACATCTCCTGCATTGCAGAACATAAGATGCACATAAATAAAATTAATAAAAAAACTGTGCGCACACATCCTGCGGCGCACATCTCCTGCGGCGCACATCTTCTGCGGCGCACATCTCCTGCGTGCACATCTCCTGCTATGTACATCTCCTGCGTCGCACATCTCCTGCGGCGCACATCTCCTGCGTGCACATCTCCTGCGTGCACATCTCCTGCGGTGCACATCTCCTGCTATGTACATCTCCTGCGGCGCACATCTCCTGCGGCGCACATCTCCTGCGTGCACATCTCCTGCGTGCACATCTCCTGCGGCGCATATCTCCAGTGGCGCACATCTCCTGCTGCGCAAATCTCCTGCAGTGACCCTCCCTCGTCGCACACCCTGCGGTGCACATAAATGAAACATTTATTTACAAAAAATAATAATAATTAACTCAAATTCCTAAAAAAACTGTGCGCACACATCCTGCGGCGCACATCTCCTGCGGCACTCATCTCCTGCGGCGCATATCTCCTGCGTACACATCTCCTGCGGTGCACATCTCCTGCTGCGCACATCTCCTGCGGTGCACATGTCCTGCTGCGCACATCTCCTGCGGTGTACATCTCCTGCGGCGCACATCTCCTGCTGCGCACATCTCCTGCGGTGCACATATCTTGCGGCGCACATCCTGCGGCGCACACCCTGCGGTGCACATAAATGAAACATTTATTTACAAAAAAATATTATTACATCAAATTAATAAAAAAACTGTTTGCACACATTCTGCTGCGCACATCTCCTGCTGTGCACATCTCCTGCGTTGCACATCTCCTGCGTGCAGATCTCCTGCGGCGCACATCTCCTGCGGTGCACATCTCCGGTGGCGCATATCGCCTGCGGCGCACATCTCCTGCTTTGTACATCTCCTGCAGCGCACATGTCCTGCGTGCACATCTCCTGCTATGTACATCTCCTGCGGCGCACATCTCCTGCGGCGCACATCTCCTGCGTGCACATCTCCTGCGTGCACATCTCCTGCGGTGCACATCTCCAGTGGCGCACATCTCCTGCTGCGCAAATCTCCTGCAGTGACCCTCCCTCGTCGCACACCCTGCGGTGCACATAAATGAAACATTTATTTACAAAAAATAATAATAATTAACTCAAATTCCTAAAAAAACTGTGCGCACACAGCCTGCGGCGCACATCTCCTGCGGCACTCATCTCCTGCGACGCATATCTCCTGCGTACACATCTCCTGCGGTGCACATCTCCTGCTGCGCACATCTCCGCCGGTGCATATCTCTTGCGGCGCACCTCCTGCGGCGCACACCCTGCGTTGCACATAAATGAAACATTTATTTCCAAAAATAAAAAAAATTAAATCAAATTAATAAAAAAACTGCGGCACACATCTCCTGCTGCGCATATCGCCTGCGGCGCACATCTCCTGCTATGTACATCTCCTGCGACTCACATCTCCTGCGGCGCACATCTCCTGCAGTGCACATCTCCTGCTGCGCACATCTCCTGCGGTGCACATCTCTTGCGGCGCACATCCTGCGGCGCACACCCTGCGTTGCACATAAATGAAACATTTATTTAAAAAGAAAATTATAATAATTAACTCAAATTAATAAAAAAAACTGTGCGCACACATCCTGCGGCGCAAATCTCCTGCTGCGCACATCTCCTGCATTGCAGAACATAAGATGCACATAAATAAAATTAATAAAAAAACTGTGCGCACACATCCTACGGCGCACATCTCCTGCGGCGCACATCTCCTGCGGTGCACATCTCCTGCTATGTACATCTCCTGCGGCGCACATCTCCTGCGTCGCACATCTACTGCGTGCACATCTCCTGCTATGTACATCTCCTGCGGCGCACATCTCCTGCGGCGCACATCTCCTGCATGCACATCTCCTGCGTGCACATCTCCTGCGGTGCACATCTCCTGCTATGTACATCTCCTGCAGCGCACATCTCAAGTGGTGCACATCTCCTGCTGAGCACATCTCCTGCGGCACACATCTCCTGCTGCACACATCTCCTGCGGTGCACATCTCCTGCTGCGCACATTTCCGGCGGTAAACATCTCTTGCGGCGCACACCCTGCGGTGCACATAAATGAAACATTTACTTACAAAAAAAAATAATAATTAACTCAAATTAATAAAAAAACTGTGCGCACTAATCCTGCAACGCACATCTCCTGCTCTGCACATCTCCTGCTGCGCACATCTCCTGCTCTGCACATCTCCTGCTGCGCACATCTCCTGCTCTGCACATCTCCTGTGACGCACATCTCCTGCAGTGCACATCTCTTGCGGCACACATCCTGCGGCGCACACCCTGCGGTGCACATAAATGAAACATTTGTTTACAAAAAAATATTATTACATCAAATTAATAAAAAAACTGTGTGCACACATCCTGCTGCGCACATCTCCTGCTGTGCACATCTCCTGCGTTGCACATCTCCTGCGTGCAGATCTCCTGCGGCGCTCATCTCCTGCGGTGCACATCTCCGGTGGCGCATATCGCCTGCGGCGCACATCTCCTGCTTTGTACATCTCCTGCGGCGCACATGTCCTGCGTGCACATCTCCTGCTATAGACATCTCCTGCGGCGCACATCTCCTGCGGCGCACATCTCCTGCGTGCACATCTCCTGCGTGCACATCTCCTGCGGTGCACATCTCCAGTGGCGCACATCTCCTGCTGCGCAAATCTCCTGCAGTGACCCTCCCTCGTCGCACACCCTGCGGTGCACATAAATGAAACATTTATTTACAAAAAATAATAATAATTAACTCAAATTCCTAAAAAAACTGTGCGCACACAGCCTGCGGCGCACATCTCCTGCGGCACTCATCTCCTGCGACGCATATCTCCTGCGTACACATCTCCTGCGTTGCACATCTCCTGCGTGCAGATCTCCTGCGGCGCTCATCTCCTGCGGTGCACATCTCCGGTGGCGCATATCGCCTGCGGCGCACATCTCCTGCTTTGTACATCTCCTGCGGCGCACATGTCCTGCGTGCACATCTCCTGCTATAGACATCTCCTGCGGCGCACATCTCCTGCGGCGCACATCTCCTGCGTGCACATCTCCTGCGTGCACATCTCCTGCGGTGCACATCTCCAGTGGCGCACATCTCCTGCTGCGCAAATCTCCTGCAGTGACCCTCCCTCGTCGCACACCCTGCGGTGCACATAAATGAAACATTTATTTACAAAAAATAATAATAATTAACTCAAATTCCTAAAAAAACTGTGCGCACACAGCCTGCGGCGCACATCTCCTGCGGCACTCATCTCCTGCGACGCATATCTCCTGCGTACACATCTCCTGCGGTGCACATCTCCTGCTGCGCAAATCTCCGCCGGTGCATATCTCTTGCGGCGCACATCCTGCGGCGCACACCCTGCGTTGCACATAAATGAAACATTTGTTTACAAAAAAATAAAAAAATAAAATCAAATTAATAAAAAAACTGCGGCACACATCTCCTGCTGCGCATATCGCCTGCGGCGCACATCTCCTGCGGTGCACATCTCCTGCTATGTACATCTCCTGCGGCGCACATCTTCTGCGGCGCACATCTCCTGCGTGCACATCTCCTGCTATGTACATCTCCTGCGTCGCACATCTCCTGCGGCGCTCATCTCCTGCGCGCACATCTCCTGCTCTGCACATCTCCTGTGACGCACATCTCCTGCTGCGCACATCATCTGCGGCACACATCTCCTGCGGTGCACATCTCCTGCTGCGCACATCTCCTGCGGTGCACATCTCTTGCGGCGCACGTCCTGCGGCGCACAACCGGCGGTGCACATAAATAAAACATTTATCTACAAAAAAATATTATTACATCAAATTAATAAAAAAATGTGTGCACACATCCTGCTGCGCACATCTCCTGCTGTGCACATCTCCTGCGTTGCACATCTCCTGCGTGCAGATCTCCTGCGGCGCACATCTCCTGCGGTGCACATCTCCGGTGGCGCATATCGCCTGCGGCGCACATCTCATGCTTTGTACATCTCCTGCGGCGCACATCTCCTGCGTGCACATCTCCTGCTATGTACATCTCCTGCGGCGCACATCTCCTGCGGCGCACATCTCCTGTGTGAACATCTCCTGCGTGCACATCTCCTGCGGCGCACATCTCCAGTGGCGCACATCTCCTGCTGCGCAAATCTCCTGCAGTGACCCTCCCTCGTTGCACACCCTGCGGTGCACATAAATGAAACATTTATTTACAAAAAATAATAATAATTAACTCAAATTCCTAAAAAAACTGTGCGCACACATCCTGCGGCGCACATCTCTTGCGGCACTCATCTCCTGCGGCGCATATCTCCTGCGTACACATCTCCTGCGGTGCACATCTCCTGCTGCGCATATCGCCTGCGGCGCACATCTCCTGCTATGTACATCTCCTGCGACTCACATCTCCTGCGGCGCACATCTCCTGCAGTGCACATCTCCTGCTGCGCACATCTCCTGCGGTGCACATCTCTTGCGGCGCACACCCTGCGGCGCACACCCTGCGTTGCACATAAATTAAACATTTATTTAAAAAGAAAATTATAATAATTAACTCAAATTAATAAAAAAACTGTGCGCACACATCCTACGGCGCAAATCTCCTGCTGCGCACATCTCCTGCATTGCAGAACATAAGATGCACATAAATAAAATTAATAAAAAAACTGTGCGCACACATCCTGCGGCGCACATCTCCTGCGGCGCACATCTCCTGCGGTGCACATCTCCTGCTATGTACATCTCCTGCGGCGCACATCTTCTGCGGCGCACATCTCCTGCGTGCACATCTCCTGCTATGTACATCTCCTGCGTCGCACATCTCCTGCGGCGCACATCTCCTGCGTGCACATCTCCTGCGGTGCACATCTCCTGCTATGTACATCTCCTGCGGCGCACATCTCCTGCGGCGCACATCTCCTGCGTGCACATCTCCTGCGTGCACATCTCCTGCGGCGCATATCTCCAGTGGCGCACATCTCCTGCTGCGCAAATCTCCTGCAGTGACCCTCCCTCGTCGCACACCCTGCGGTGCACATAAATGAAACATTTATTTACAAAAAATAATAATAATTAACTCAAATTCCTAAAAAAACTGTGCGCACACATCCTGCGGCGCACATCTCCTGCGGCACTCATCTCCTGCGGCGCATATCTCCTGCGTCGAATCTCCTGCGGTGCACATCTCCTGCTGCGCACATCTCCTGCGGTGCACATGTCCTGCTGCGCACATCTCCTGCGGTGTACATCTCCTGCGGCGCACATCTCCTGCTGCGCACATCTCCTGCGGTGCACATATCTTGCGGCGCACATCCTGCGGCGCACACCCTGCGGTGCACATAAATGAAACATTTATTTACAAAAAAATATTATTACATCAAATTAATAAAAAAACTGTTTGCACACATTCTGCTGCGCACATCTCCTGCTGTGCACATCTCCTGCGGTGCACATCTCCGGTGGCGCATATCGCCTGCGGCGCACATCTCCTGCTTTGTACATCTCCTGCGGCGCACATGTCCTGCGTGCACATCTCCTGCTATGTACATCTCCTGCGGCGCACATCTCCTGCGGCGCACATCTCCTGCGTGCACATCTCCTGCGTGCACATCTCCTGCGGTGCACATCTCCAGTGGCGCACATCTCCTGCTGCGCAAATCTCCTGCAGTGACCCTCCCTCGTCGCACACCCTGCGGTGCACATAAATGAAACATTTATTTACAAAAAATAATAATAATTAACTCAAATTCCTAAAAAAACTGTGCGCACACAGCCTGCGGCGCACATCTCCTGCGGCACTCATCTCCTGCGACGCATATCTCCTGCGTACACATCTCCTGCGGTGCACATCTCCTGCTGCGCACATCTCCGCCGGTGCATATCTCTTGCGGCGCACCTCCTGCGGCGCACACCCTGCGTTGCACATAAATGAAACATTTATTTCCAAAAATAAAAAAAATTAAATCAAATTAATAAAAAAACTGCGGCACACATCTCCTGCTGCGCATATCGCCTGCGGCGCACATCTCCTGCTATGTACATCTCCTGCGACTCACATCTCCTGCGGCGCACATCTCCTGCAGTGCACATCTCCTGCTGCGCACATCTCCTGCGGTGCACATCTCTTGCGGCGCACATCCTGCGGCGCACACCCTGCGTTGCACATAAATGAAACATTTATTTAAAAAGAAAATTATAATAATTAACTCAAATTAATAAAAAAACTGTGCGCACACATCCTGCGGCGCAACTCTCCTGCTGCGCACATCTCCTGCATTGCAGAACATAAGATGCACATAAATAAAATTAATAAAAAAACTGTGCGCACACATCCTGCGGCGCACATCTCCTGCGGCGCACATCTCCTGCGGTGCACATCTCCTGCTATGTACATCTCCTGCGGCGCACATCTCCTGCGTCGCACATCTACTGCGTGCACATCTCCTGCTATGTACATCTCCTGCGGCACACATCTCCTGCGGCGCACATCTCCTGCATGCACATCTCCTGCGTGCACATCTCCTGCGGTGCACATCTCCTGCTATGTACATCTCCTGCGGCGCACATCTCCTGCGTGCACATCTCCTGCTATGTACATCTCCTGCGGCGCACATCTCCTGCGGCGCACATCTCCTGCGTGCACATCTCCTGCATGCACATCTCCTGCGTGCACATCTCCTGCGGTGCACATCTCCTGCTATGTACATCTCCTGCGGCGCACATCTCCTGCGTGCACATCTCCTGCTATGTACATCTCCTGCGGCGCACATCTCCTGCTGCGCAAATCTCCTGCAGTGACCCTCCCTCGTCGCACACCCTGCGGTGCACATAAATGAAACATTTATTTACAAAAAATAATAATAATTAACTCAAATTCCTAAAAAAACTGTGCGCACACATCCTGCAACGCAAATCTCCTGCTCTGCACATCTCCTGCTGCGCACATCTCCTGCTCTGCACATCTCCTGTGACGCACATCTCCTGCTGCGCACATCATCTGCGGCACACATCTCCTGCGGTGCACATCTCCTGCTGCGCACATCTCCTGCGGTGCACATCTCTTGCGGCGCACGTCCTGCGGCGCACACCCTGCGGTGCACATAAATAAAACATTTATCTACAAAAAAATATTATTACATCAAATTAATAAAAAAACTGTTTGCACACATCCTGCTGCGCACATCTCCTGCTGTGCAGATCTCCTGCGTTGCACATCTCCTGCGTGCAGATCTCCTGCGGCGCACATCTCCTGCGGTGCACATCTCCGGTGGCGCATATCGCCTGCGGCGCACATCTCCTGCTTTGTACATCTCCTGCGGCGCACATCTCCTGCGTGCACATCTCCTGCTATGTACATCTCCTGCGGCGCACATCTCCTGCGGCGCACATCTCCTGCGTGCACATCTCCTGCGTGCACATCTCCTGCGGTGCACATCTCCAGTGGCGCACATCTCCTGCTGCGCAAATCTCCTGCAGTGACCCTCCCTCGTCGCACACCCTGCGGTGCACATAAATGAAACATTTATTTATAAAAAATAATAATAATTAACTCAAATTCCTAAAAAAACTGTGCGCACACATCCTGCGGCGCACATCTCCTGCGGCACTCATCTCCTGCGGCGCATATCTCCTGCGTACACATCTCCTGCGGTGCACATCTCCTGCTGCGCACATCTCCTGCGGTGTACATCTCCTGCGGTGCACATCTCCTGCCGCGCACATCTCCGGCGGCGGTGCACATCCTGCGGCGCACACCCTTCGTTGCACATAAATGAAACATTTATTGACAAATAAATTATAATAATTAACTCAAATTAATAAAAAAACTGTGCGCACACATCCTGCGGCGCACATCTCCTGCGTGCTAATCTCCTGCGTGCACTTCTCCTGCGGTGCACATCTCCTGCGTTGCGAACCCTGCGTTGCACATAAATAAAACAGTTATTTACAAAAAAATTAAAATTAAATCATATTAATAAAAAAACTGCGGCACACATCTCCTGCTGCGCATATCGCCTGCGGCGCACATCTCCTGCAGCTTACATCTCCTGCAGCGCACATCTCAAGTGGTGCACATCTCCTGCTGAGCACATCTCCTGCGGCACACATCTCCTGCTGCACACATCTCCTGCGGTGCACATCTCCTGCTGCGCACATTTCCGGCGGTAAACATCTCTTGCGGCGCACACCCTGCGGTGCACATAAATGAAACATTTACTTACAAAAAAAAATAATAATTAACTCAAATTAATAAAAAAACTGTGCGCACTAATCCTGCAACGCACATCTCCTGCTCTGCACATCTCCTGCTGCGCACATCTCCTGCTCTGCACATCTCCTGCTGCGCACATCTCCTGCTCTGCACATCTCCTGTGACGCACATCTCCTGCAGTGCACATCTCTTGCGGCACACATCCTGCGGCGCACACCCTGCGGTGCACATAAATGAAACATTTGTTTACAAAAAAATATTATTACATCAAATTAATAAAAAAACTGTGTGCACACATCCTGCTGCGCACATCTCCTGCTGTGCACATCTCCTGCGTTGCACATCTCCTGCGTGCAGATCTCCTGCGGCGCTCATCTCCTGCGGTGCACATCTCCGGTGGCGCATATCGCCTGCGGCGCACATCTCCTGCTTTGTACATCTCCTGCGGCGCACATGTCCTGCGTGCACATCTCCTGCTATAGACATCTCCTGCGGCGCACATCTCCTGCGGCGCACATCTCCTGCGTGCACATCTCCTGCGTGCACATCTCCTGCGGTGCACATCTCCAGTGGCGCACATCTCCTGCTGCGCAAATCTCCTGCAGTGACCCTCCCTCGTCGCACACCCTGCGGTGCACATAAATGAAACATTTATTTACAAAAAATAATAATAATTAACTCAAATTCCTAAAAAAACTGTGCGCACACAGCCTGCGGCGCACATCTCCTGCGGCACTCATCTCCTGCGACGCATATCTCCTGCGTACACATCTCCTGCGTTGCACATCTCCTGCGTGCAGATCTCCTGCGGCGCTCATCTCCTGCGGTGCACATCTCCGGTGGCGCATATCGCCTGCGGCGCACATCTCCTGCTTTGTACATCTCCTGCGGCGCACATGTCCTGCGTGCACATCTCCTGCTATAGACATCTCCTGCGGCGCACATCTCCTGCGGCGCACATCTCCTGCGTGCACATCTCCTGCGTGCACATCTCCTGCGGTGCACATCTCCAGTGGCGCACATCTCCTGCTGCGCAAATCTCCTGCAGTGACCCTCCCTCGTCGCACACCCTGCGGTGCACATAAATGAAACATTTATTTACAAAAAATAATAATAATTAACTCAAATTCCTAAAAAAACTGTGCGCACACAGCCTGCGGCGCACATCTCCTGCGGCACTCATCTCCTGCGACGCATATCTCCTGCGTACACATCTCCTGCGGTGCACATCTCCTGCTGCGCAAATCTCCGCCGGTGCATATCTCTTGCGGCGCACATCCTGCGGCGCACACCCTGCGTTGCACATAAATGAAACATTTGTTTACAAAAAAATAAAAAAATAAAATCAAATTAATAAAAAAACTGCGGCACACATCTCCTGCTGCGCATATCGCCTGCGGCGCACATCTCCTGCGGTGCACATCTCCTGCTATGTACATCTCCTGCGGCGCACATCTTCTGCGGCGCACATCTCCTGCGTGCACATCTCCTGCTATGTACATCTCCTGCGTCGCACATCTCCTGCGGCGCACATCTCCTGCGTGCACATCTCCTGCTCTGCACATCTCCTGTGACGCACATCTCCTGCTGCGCACATCATCTGCGGCACACATCTCCTGCGGTGCACATCTCCTGCTGCGCACATCTCCTGCGGTGCACATCTCTTGCGGCGCACGTCCTGCGGCGCACAACCGGCGGTGCACATAAATAAAACATTTATCTACAAAAAAATATTATTACATCAAATTAATAAAAAAACTGTGTGCACACATCCTGCTGCGCACATCTCCTGCTGTGCACATCTCCTGCGTTGCACATCTCCTGCGTGCAGATCTCCTGCGGCGCACATCTCCTGCGGTGCACATCTCCGGTGGCGCATATCGCCTGCGGCGCACATCTCCTGCTTTGTACATCTCCTGCGGCGCACATCTCCTGCGTGCACATCTCCTGCTATGTACATCTCCTGCGGCGCACATCTCCTGCGGCGCACATCTCCTGTGTGAACATCTCCTGCGTGCACATCTCCTGCGGCGCACATCTCCAGTGGCGCACATCTCCTGCTGCGCAAATCTCCTGCAGTGACCCTCCCTCGTTGCACACCCTGCGGTGCACATAAATGAAACATTTATTTACAAAAAATAATAATAATTAACTCAAATTCCTAAAAAAACTGTGCGCACACATCCTGCGGCGCACATCTCTTGCGGCACTCATCTCCTGCGGCGCATATCTCCTGCGTACACATCTCCTGCGGTGCACATCTCCTGCTGCGCATATCGCCTGCGGCGCACATCTCCTGCTATGTACATCTCCTGCGACTCACATCTCCTGCGGCGCACATCTCCTGCAGTGCACATCTCCTGCTGCGCACATCTCCTGCGGTGCACATCTCTTGCGGCGCACACCCTGCGGCGCACACCCTGCGTTGCACATAAATTAAACATTTATTTAAAAAGAAAATTATAATAATTAACTCAAATTAATAAAAAAACTGTGCGCACACATCCTGCGGCGCAAATCTCCTGCTGCGCACATCTCCTGCATTGCAGAACATAAGATGCACATAAATAAAATTAATAAAAAAACTGTGCGCACACATCCTGCGGCGCACATCTCCTGCGGCGCACATCTCCTGCGGTGCACATCTCCTGCGTGCACATCTCCTGCGGCGCACATCTCCTGCGGCGCACATCTCCTGCGTGCACATCTCCTGCGTGCACATCTCCTGCGGTGCACATCTCCTGCTATGTACATCTCCTGCGGCGCACATCTCCTGCGGCGCACATCTCCTGCGTGCACATCTCCTGCTATGTACATCTCCTGCGGCGCACATCTTCTGCGGCGCACATCTCCTGCGTGCACATCTCCTGCTATGTACATCTCCTGCGTCGCACATCTCCTGCGGCGCACATCTCCTGCGTGCACATCTCCTGCGGTGCACATCTCCTGCTATGTACATCTCCTGCGGCGCACATCTCCTGCGGCGCACATCTCCTGCGTGCACATCTCCTGCGTGCACATCTCCTGCGGCGCATATCTCCAGTGGCGCACATCTCCTGCTGCGCAAATCTCCTGCAGTGACCCTCCCTCGTCGCACACCCTGCGGTGCACATAAATGAAACATTTATTTACAAAAAATAATAATAATTAACTCAAATTCCTAAAAAAACTGTGCGCACACATCCTGCGGCGCACATCTCCTGCGGCACTCATCTCCTGCGGCGCATATCTCCTGCGTCGAATCTCCTGCGGTGCACATCTCCTGCTGCGCACATCTCCTGCGGTGCACATGTCCTGCTGCGCACATCTCCTGCGGTGTACATCTCCTGCGGCGCACATCTCCTGCTGCGCACATCTCCTGCGGTGCACATATCTTGCGGCGCACATCCTGCGGCGCACACCCTGCGGTGCACATAAATGAAACATTTATTTACAAAAAAATATTATTACATCAAATTAATAAAAAAACTGTTTGCACACATTCTGCTGCGCACATCTCCTGCTGTGCACATCTCCTGCGTTGCACATCTCCTGCGTGCAGATCTCCTGCGGCGCACATCTCCTGCGGTGCACATCTCCGGTGGCGCATATCGCCTGCGGCGCACATCTCCTGCTTTGTACATCTCCTGCGGCGCACATGTCCTGCGTGCACATCTCCTGCTATGTACATCTCCTGCGGCGCACATCTCCTGCGGCGCACATCTCCTGCGTGCACATCTCCTGCGTGCACATCTCCTGCGGTGCACATCTCCAGTGGCGCACATCTCCTGCTGCGCAAATCTCCTGCAGTGACCCTCCCTCGTCGCACACCCTGCGGTGCACATAAATGAAACATTTATTTACAAAAAATAATAATAATTAACTCAAATTCCTAAAAAAACTGTGCGCACACAGCCTGCGGCGCACATCTCCTGCGGCACTCATCTCCTGCGACGCATATCTCCTGCGTACACATCTCCTGCGGTGCACATCTCCTGCTGCGCAAATCTCCGCCGGTGCATATCTCTTGCGGCGCACATCCTGCGGCGCACACCCTGCGTTGCACATAAATGAAACATTTGTTTACAAAAAAATAAAAAAATAAAATCAAATTAATAAAAAAACTGCGGCACACATCTCCTGCTGCGCATATCGCCTGCGGCGCACATCTCCTGCGGTGCACATCTCCTGCTATGTACATCTCCTGCGGCGCACATCTTCTGCGGCGCACATCTCCTGCGTGCACATCTCCTGCTATGTACATCTCCTGCGTCGCACATCTCCTGCGGCGCACATCTCCTGCGTGCACATCTCCTGCTCTGCACATCTCCTGTGACGCACATCTCCTGCTGCGCACATCATCTGCGGCACACATCTCCTGCGGTGCACATCTCCTGCTGCGCACATCTCCTGCGGTGCACATCTCTTGCGGCGCACGTCCTGCGGCGCACAACCGGCGGTGCACATAAATAAAACATTTATCTACAAAAAAATATTATTACATCAAATTAATAAAAAAACTGTGTGCACACATCCTGCTGCGCACATCTCCTGCTGTGCACATCTCCTGCGTTGCACATCTCCTGCGTGCAGATCTCCTGCGGCGCACATCTCCTGCGGTGCACATCTCCGGTGGCGCATATCGCCTGCGGCGCACATCTCCTGCTTTGTACATCTCCTGCGGCGCACATCTCCTGCGTGCACATCTCCTGCTATGTACATCTCCTGCGGCGCACATCTCCTGCGGCGCACATCTCCTGTGTGAACATCTCCTGCGTGCACATCTCCTGCGGCGCACATCTCCAGTGGCGCACATCTCCTGCTGCGCAAATCTCCTGCAGTGACCCTCCCTCGTTGCACACCCTGCGGTGCACATAAATGAAACATTTATTTACAAAAAATAATAATAATTAACTCAAATTCCTAAAAAAACTGTGCGCACACATCCTGCGGCGCACATCTCTTGCGGCACTCATCTCCTGCGGCGCATATCTCCTGCGTACACATCTCCTGCGGTGCACATCTCCTGCTGCGCATATCGCCTGCGGCGCACATCTCCTGCTATGTACATCTCCTGCGACTCACATCTCCTGCGGCGCACATCTCCTGCAGTGCACATCTCCTGCTGCGCACATCTCCTGCGGTGCACATCTCTTGCGGCGCACACCCTGCGGCGCACACCCTGCGTTGCACATAAATTAAACATTTATTTAAAAAGAAAATTATAATAATTAACTCAAATTAATAAAAAAACTGTGCGCACACATCCTGCGGCGCAAATCTCCTGCTGCGCACATCTCCTGCATTGCAGAACATAAGATGCACATAAATAAAATTAATAAAAAAACTGTGCGCACACATCCTGCGGCGCACATCTCCTGCGGCGCACATCTCCTGCGGTGCACATCTCCTGCGTGCACATCTCCTGCGGCGCACATCTCCTGCAGGGCACATCTCCTGCGTGCACATCTCCTGCGTGCACATCTCCTGCGGTGCACATCTCCTGCTATGTACATCTCCTGCGGCGCACATCTCCTGCGGCGCACATCTCCTGCGTGCACATCTCCTGCTATGTACATCTCCTGCGGCGCACATCTTCTGCGGCGCACATCTCCTGCGTGCACATCTCCTGCTATGTACATCTCCTGCGTCGCACATCTCCTGCGGCGCACATCTCCTGCGTGCACATCTCCTGCGGTGCACATCTCCTGCTATGTACATCTCCTGCGGCGCACATCTCCTGCGGCGCACATCTCCTGCGTGCACATCTCCTGCGTGCACATCTCCTGCGGCGCATATCTCCAGTGGCGCACATCTCCTGCTGCGCAAATCTCCTGCAGTGACCCTCCCTCGTCGCACACCCTGCGGTGCACATAAATGAAACATTTATTTACAAAAAATAATAATAATTAACTCAAATTCCTAAAAAAACTGTGCGCACACATCCTGCGGCGCACATCTCCTGCGGCACTCATCTCCTGCGGCGCATATCTCCTGCGTCGAATCTCCTGCGGTGCACATCTCCTGCTGCGCACATCTCCTGCGGTGCACATGTCCTGCTGCGCACATCTCCTGCGGTGTACATCTCCTGCGGCGCACATCTCCTGCTGCGCACATCTCCTGCGGTGCACATCTCTTGCGGCGCACATCCTGCGGCGCACACCCTGCGGTGCACATAAATGAAACATTTATTTACAAAAAAATATTATTACATCAAATTAATAAAAAAACTGTTTGCACACATTCTGCTGCGCACATCTCCTGCTGTGCACATCTCCTGCGTTGCACATCTCCTGCGTGCAGATCTCCTGCGGCGCACATCTCCTGCGGTGCACATCTCCGGTGGCGCATATCGCCTGCGGCGCACATCTCCTGCTTTGTACATCTCCTGCGGCGCACATGTCCTGCGTGCACATCTCCTGCTATGTACATCTCCTGCGGCGCACATCTCCTGCGGCGCACATCTCCTGCGTGCACATCTCCTGCGTGCACATCTCCTGCGGTGCACATCTCCAGTGGCGCACATCTCCTGCTGCGCAAATCTCCTGCAGTGACCCTCCCTCGTCGCACACCCTGCGGTGCACATAAATGAAACATTTATTTACAAAAAATAATAATAATTAACTCAAATTCCTAAAAAAACTGTGCGCACACAGCCTGCGGCGCACATCTCCTGCGGCACTCATCTCCTGCGACGCATATCTCCTGCGTACACATCTCCTGCGGTGCACATCTCCTGCTGCGCACATCTCCGCCGGTGCATATCTCTTGCGGCGCACCTCCTGCGGCGCACACCCTGCGTTGCACATAAATGAAACATTTATTTCCAAAAATAAAAAAAATTAAATCAAATTAATAAAAAAACTGCGGCACACATCTCCTGCTGCGCATATCGCCTGCGGCGCACATCTCCTGCTATGTACATCTCCTGCGACTCACATCTCCTGCGGCGCACATCTCCTGCAGTGCACATCTCCTGCTGCGCACATCTCCTGCGGTGCACATCTCTTGCGGCGCACATCCTGCGGCGCACACCCTGCGTTGCACATAAATGAAACATTTATTTAAAAAGAAAATTATAATAATTAACTCAAATTAATAAAAAAACTGTGCGCACACATCCTGCGGCGCAAATCTCCTGCTGCGCACATCTCCTGCATTGCAGAACATAAGATGCACATAAATAAAATTAATAAAAAAACTGTGCGCACACATCCTGCGGCGCACATCTCCTGCGGCGCACATCTCCTGCGGTGCACATCTCCTGCTATGTACATCTCCTGCGGCGCACATCTCCTGCGTCGCACATCTACTGCGTGCACATCTCCTGCTATGTACATCTCCTGCGGCACACATCTCCTGCGGCGCACATCTCCTGCATGCACATCTCCTGCGTGCACATCTCCTGCGGTGCACATCTCCTGCTATGTACATCTCCTGCGGCGCACATCTCCTGCGTGCACATCTCCTGCTATGTACATCTCCTGCGGCGCACATCTCCTGCGGCGCACATCTCCTGCGTGCACATCTCCTGCATGCACATCTCCTGCGTGCACATCTCCTGCGGTGCACATCTCCTGCTATGTACATCTCCTGCGGCGCACATCTCCTGCGTGCACATCTCCTGCTATGTACATCTCCTGCGGCGCACATCTCCTGCTGCGCAAATCTCCTGCAGTGACCCTCCCTCGTCGCACACCCTGCGGTGCACATAAATGAAACATTTATTTACAAAAAATAATAATAATTAACTCAAATTCCTAAAAAAACTGTGCGCACACATCCTGCAACGCAAATCTCCTGCTCTGCACATCTCCTGCTGCGCACATCTCCTGCTCTGCACATCTCCTGTGACGCACATCTCCTGCTGCGCACATCATCTGCGGCACACATCTCCTGCGGTGCACATCTCCTGCTGCGCACATCTCCTGCGGTGCACATCTCTTGCGGCGCACGTCCTGCGGCGCACACCCTGCGGTGCACATAAATAAAACATTTATCTACAAAAAAATATTATTACATCAAATTAATAAAAAAACTGTTTGCACACATCCTGCTGCGCACATCTCCTGCTGTGCAGATCTCCTGCGTTGCACATCTCCTGCGTGCAGATCTCCTGCGGCGCACATCTCCTGCGGTGCACATCTCCGGTGGCGCATATCGCCTGCGGCGCACATCTCCTGCTTTGTACATCTCCTGCGGCGCACATCTCCTGCGTGCACATCTCCTGCTATGTACATCTCCTGCGGCGCACATCTCCTGCGGCGCACATCTCCTGCGTGCACATCTCCTGCGTGCACATCTCCTGCGGTGCACATCTCCAGTGGCGCACATCTCCTGCTGCGCAAATCTCCTGCAGTGACCCTCCCTCGTCGCACACCCTGCGGTGCACATAAATGAAACATTTATTTATAAAAAATAATAATAATTAACTCAAATTCCTAAAAAAACTGTGCGCACACATCCTGCGGCGCACATCTCCTGCGGCACTCATCTCCTGCGGCGCATATCTCCTGCGTACACATCTCCTGCGGTGCACATCTCCTGCTGCGCACATCTCCTGCGGTGTACATCTCCTGCGGTGCACATCTCCTGCCGCGCACATCTCCGGCGGCGGTGCACATCCTGCGGCGCACACCCTTCGTTGCACATAAATGAAACATTTATTGACAAATAAATTATAATAATTAACTCAAATTAATAAAAAAACTGTGCGCACACATCCTGCGGCGCACATCTCCTGCGTGCTAATCTCCTGCGTGCACTTCTCCTGCGGTGCACATCTCCTGCGTTGCGAACCCTGCGTTGCACATAAATAAAACAGTTATTTACAAAAAAATTAAAATTAAATCATATTAATAAAAAAACTGCGGCACACATCTCCTGCTGCGCATATCGCCTGCGGCGCACATCTCCTGCAGCTTACATCTCCTGCAGCGCACATCTCAAGTGGTGCACATCTCCTGCTGAGCACATCTCCTGCGGCACACATCTCCTGCTGCACACATCTCCTGCGGTGCACATCTCCTGCTGCGCACATTTCCGGCGGTAAACATCTCTTGCGGCGCACACCCTGCGGTGCACATAAATGAAACATTTACTTACAAAAAAAAATAATAATTAACTCAAATTAATAAAAAAACTGTGCGCACTAATCCTGCAACGCACATCTCCTGCTCTGCACATCTCCTGCTGCGCACATCTCCTGCTCTGCACATCTCCTGCTGCGCACATCTCCTGCTCTGCACATCTCCTGTGACGCACATCTCCTGCAGTGCACATCTCTTGCGGCACACATCCTGCGGCGCACACCCTGCGGTGCACATAAATGAAACATTTGTTTACAAAAAAATATTATTACATCAAATTAATAAAAAAACTGTGTGCACACATCCTGCTGCGCACATCTCCTGCTGTGCACATCTCCTGCGTTGCACATCTCCTGCGTGCAGATCTCCTGCGGCGCTCATCTCCTGCGGTGCACATCTCCGGTGGCGCATATCGCCTGCGGCGCACATCTCCTGCTTTGTACATCTCCTGCGGCGCACATGTCCTGCGTGCACATCTCCTGCTATAGACATCTCCTGCGGCGCACATCTCCTGCGGCGCACATCTCCTGCGTGCACATCTCCTGCGTGCACATCTCCTGCGGTGCACATCTCCAGTGGCGCACATCTCCTGCTGCGCAAATCTCCTGCAGTGACCCTCCCTCGTCGCACACCCTGCGGTGCACATAAATGAAACATTTATTTACAAAAAATAATAATAATTAACTCAAATTCCTAAAAAAACTGTGCGCACACAGCCTGCGGCGCACATCTCCTGCGGCACTCATCTCCTGCGACGCATATCTCCTGCGTACACATCTCCTGCGTTGCACATCTCCTGCGTGCAGATCTCCTGCGGCGCTCATCTCCTGCGGTGCACATCTCCGGTGGCGCATATCGCCTGCGGCGCACATCTCCTGCTTTGTACATCTCCTGCGGCGCACATGTCCTGCGTGCACATCTCCTGCTATAGACATCTCCTGCGGCGCACATCTCCTGCGGCGCACATCTCCTGCGTGCACATCTCCTGCGTGCACATCTCCTGCGGTGCACATCTCCAGTGGCGCACATCTCCTGCTGCGCAAATCTCCTGCAGTGACCCTCCCTCGTCGCACACCCTGCGGTGCACATAAATGAAACATTTATTTACAAAAAATAATAATAATTAACTCAAATTCCTAAAAAAACTGTGCGCACACAGCCTGCGGCGCACATCTCCTGCGGCACTCATCTCCTGCGACGCATATCTCCTGCGTACACATCTCCTGCGGTGCACATCTCCTGCTGCGCAAATCTCCGCCGGTGCATATCTCTTGCGGCGCACATCCTGCGGCGCACACCCTGCGTTGCACATAAATGAAACATTTGTTTACAAAAAAATAAAAAAATAAAATCAAATTAATAAAAAAACTGCGGCACACATCTCCTGCTGCGCATATCGCCTGCGGCGCACATCTCCTGCGGTGCACATCTCCTGCTATGTACATCTCCTGCGGCGCACATCTTCTGCGGCGCACATCTCCTGCGTGCACATCTCCTGCTATGTACATCTCCTGCGTCGCACATCTCCTGCGGCGCACATCTCCTGCGTGCACATCTCCTGCTCTGCACATCTCCTGTGACGCACATCTCCTGCTGCGCACATCATCTGCGGCACACATCTCCTGCGGTGCACATCTCCTGCTGCGCACATCTCCTGCGGTGCACATCTCTTGCGGCGCACGTCCTGCGGCGCACAACCGGCGGTGCACATAAATAAAACATTTATCTACAAAAAAATATTATTACATCAAATTAATAAAAAAACTGTGTGCACACATCCTGCTGCGCACATCTCCTGCTGTGCACATCTCCTGCGTTGCACATCTCCTGCGTGCAGATCTCCTGCGGCGCACATCTCCTGCGGTGCACATCTCCGGTGGCGCATATCGCCTGCGGCGCACATCTCCTGCTTTGTACATCTCCTGCGGCGCACATCTCCTGCGTGCACATCTCCTGCTATGTACATCTCCTGCGGCGCACATCTCCTGCGGCGCACATCTCCTGTGTGAACATCTCCTGCGTGCACATCTCCTGCGGCGCACATCTCCAGTGGCGCACATCTCCTGCTGCGCAAATCTCCTGCAGTGACCCTCCCTCGTTGCACACCCTGCGGTGCACATAAATGAAACATTTATTTACAAAAAATAATAATAATTAACTCAAATTCCTAAAAAAACTGTGCGCACACATCCTGCGGCGCACATCTCTTGCGGCACTCATCTCCTGCGGCGCATATCTCCTGCGTACACATCTCCTGCGGTGCACATCTCCTGCTGCGCATATCGCCTGCGGTGCACATCTCCTGCTATGTACATCTCCTGCGACTCACATCTCCTGCGGCGCACATCTCCTGCAGTGCACATCTCCTGCTGCGCACATCTCCTGCGGTGCACATCTCTTGCGGCGCACACCCTGCGGCGCACACCCTGCGTTGCACATAAATTAAACATTTATTTAAAAAGAAAATTATAATAATTAACTCAAATTAATAAAAAAACTGTGCGCACACATCCTGCGGCGCAAATCTCCTGCTGCGCACATCTCCTGCATTGCAGAACATAAGATGCACATAAATAAAATTAATAAAAAAACTGTGCGCACACATCCTGCGGCGCACATCTCCTGCGGCGCACATCTCCTGCGGTGCACATCTCCTGCGTGCACATCTCCTGCGGCGCACATCTCCTGCGGCGCACATCTCCTGCGTGCACATCTCCTGCGTGCACATCTCCTGCGGTGCACATCTCCTGCTATGTACATCTCCTGCGGCGCACATCTCCTGCGGCGCACATCTCCTGCGTGCACATCTCCTGCTATGTACATCTCCTGCGGCGCACATCTCCTGCTGCGCACATCTCCTGCGTGCATATCTCCTGCGTGCACATCTCCTGCGGTGCACATCTCCAGTGGCGCACATCTCCTGCTGCGCAAATCTCCTGCAGTGACCCTCCCTCGTCGCACACCCTGCGGTGCACATAAATGAAACATTTATTTATAAAAAATAATAATAATTAACTCAAATTCCTAAAAAAACTGTGCGCACACATCCTGCGGCGCACATCTCCTGCGGCACTCATCTCCTGCGGCGCATATCTCCTGCGTACACATCTCCTGCGGTGCACATCTCCTGCTGCGCACATCTCCTGCGGTGTACATCTCCTGCGGTGCACATCTCCTGCCGCGCACATCTCCGGCGGCGGTGCACATCCTGCGGCGCACACCCTTCGTTGCACATAAATGAAACATTTATTTACAAATAAATTATAATAATTAACTCAAATTAATAAAAAAACTGTGCGCACACATCCTGCGGCGCACATCTCCTGCGTGCTAATCTCCTGCGTGCACTTCTCCTGCGGTGCACATCTCCTGCGGAGCACATCTCCTGCGGTGCACATCTCCTGCTGCGCACATCTCCTGTGGTGCACATCTCCTGTTGCGCACATCTCTTGCGGCGCACACCCTGCGGTGCACATAAATGAAACATTTACTTACAAAAAAAAAATAATAATTAACTCAAATTAATAAAAAAACTGTGCGCACTAATCCTGCAACGCACATCTCCTGCTATGTACATCTCCTGCGACTCACATCTCCTGCGGCGCACATCTCCTGCAGTGCACATCTCCTGCTGCGCACATCTCCTGCGGTGCACATCTCCTGCTGCGCACATCTCCTGCCGTGCACATCTCTTGCGGCGCACATCCTGCGGCGCAAACCCTGCGTTGCACATAAATGAAACATTTATTTAAAAAGAAAATTATAATAATTAACTGAAATTAATAAAAAAACTGTGCGCACACATCCTGCGGCGCAAATCTCCTGCTGCGCACATCTCCTGCATTGCAGAACATAAGATGCACATAAATAAAATTAATAAAAAAACTGTGCGCACACATCCTGCGGCGCACATCTCCTGCGGCGCACATCTCCTGCGGTGCACATCTCCTGCTATGTACATCTCCTGCGGCGCACATCTTCTGCGGCGCACATCTCCTGCGTGCACATCTCCTGCTATGTACATCTCTTGCGGCGCACATCTCCTGCGGCGCACATCTCCTGCGTGCACATCTCCTGCGTGCACATCTCCTAGGGTGCACATCTCCTGCTATGTACATCTCCTGCGGCGCACATCTCCTGCGGCGCACATCTCCTGCGGCGCACATCTCCTGCGTGCACATCTCCTGCGTGCACATCTCCTGCGGTGCACATCTCCAGTGGCGCACATCTCCTGCAGTGACCCTCCCTCGTCGCACACCCTGCGGTGCACATAAATGAAACATTTATTTATAAAAAATAATAATAATTAACTGAAATTCCTAAAAAAACTGTGCGCACACATCCTGCGGCGCACATCTCCTGCGGCACTCATCTCCTGCGGCGCATATCTCCTGCGTACACATCTCCTGCGGTGCACATCTCCTGCTGCGCACATCTCCTGCGGTGTACATCTCCTGCGGTGCACATCTCCTGCCGCGCACATCTCCGGCGGCGGTGCACATCCTGCGGCGCACACCCTTCGTTGCACATAAATGAAACATTTATTTACAAATAAATTATAATAATTAACTCAAATTAATAAAAAAACTGTGCGCACACATCCTGCGGCGCACATCTCCTGCGTGCACATCTCCTGCGTGCACATCTCCTGCGGTGCACATCTCCAGTGGCGCACATCTCCTGCTGCGCAAATCTCCTGCAGTGACCCTCCCTCGTCGCACACCCTGCGGTGCACATAAATGAAACATTTATTTATAAAAAATAATAATAATTAACTCAAATTCCTAAAAAAACTGTGCGCACACATCCTGCGGCGCACATCTCCTGCGGCACTCATCTCCTGCGGCGCATATCTCCTGCGTACACATCTCCTGCGGTGCACATCTCCTGCTGCGCACATCTCCTGCGGTGTACATCTCCTGCAGTGCACATCTCCTGCCGCGCACATCTCCGGCGGCGGTGCACATCCTGCGGCGCACACCCTTCGTTGCACATAAATGAAACATTTATTTACAAATAAATTATAATAATTAACTCAAATTAATAAAAAAACTGTGCGCACACATCCTGCGGCGCACATCTCCTGCGTGCTAATCTCCTGCGTGCACTTCTCCTGCGGTGCACATCTCCTGCGTTGCGAACCCTTCGTTGCACATAAATAAAACAGTTATTTACAAAAAAATTAAAATTAAATCATATTAATAAAAAAACTGCGGCACACATCTCCTGCTGCGCATATCGCCTGCGGCGCACATCTCCTGCAGCGCACATCTCAAGTGGTGCACATCTCCTGCTGAGCACATCTCCTGCGGCACACATCTCCTGCTGCGCACATCTCCTGCGGTGCACATCTCCTGCTGCGCACATTTCCGGCGGTGCACATCTCTTGCGGCGCACACCCTGCGGTGCACATAAATGAAACATTTACTTACAAAAAAAAAATAATAATTAACTCAAATTAATAAAAAAACTGTGCGCACTAATCCTGCAACGCACATCTCCTGCTCTGCACATCTCCTGCTGCGCACATCTCCTGCTCTGCACATCTCCTGTGACGCACATCTCCTGCAGTGCACATCTCTTGCGGCGCACATCCTGCGGCGCACACCCTGCGGTGCACATAAATGAAACATTTGTTTACAAAAAAATATTATTACATCAAATTAATAAAAAAACTGTGTGCACACATCCTGCTGCGCACATCTCCTGCTGTGCACATCTCCTGCGTTGCACATCTCCTGCGTGCAGATCTCCTGCGGCGCACATCTCCTGCGGTGCACATCTCCGGTGGCGCATATCGCCTGCGGCGCACATCTCCTGCTTTGTACATCTCCTGCGGCGCACATGTCCTGCGTGCACATCTCCTGCTATAGACATCTCCTGCGGCGCACATCTCCTGCGGCGCACATCTCCTGCGTGCACATCTCCTGCGTGCACATCTCCTGCGGTGCACATCTCCAGTGGCGCACATCTCCTGCTGCGCAAATCTCCTGCAGTGACCCTCCCTCGTCGCACACCCTGCGGTGCACATAAATGAAACATTTATTTACAAAAAATAATAATAATTAACTCAAATTCCTAAAAAAACTGTGCGCACACAGCCTGCGGCGCACATCTCCTGCGGCACTCATCTCCTGCGACGTATATCTCCTGCGTACACATCTCCTGCGGTGCACATCTCCTGCTGCGCACATCTCCGCCGGTGCATATCTCTTGCGGCGCACATCCTGCGGCGCACACCCTGCGTTGCACATAAATGAAACATTTATTTACAAAAAAATAAAAAAATAAAATCAAATTAATAAAAAAACTGCGGCACACATCTCCTGCTGCGCATATCGCCTGCGGCACACATCTCCTGCTATGTACATCTCCTGCGACTCACATCTCCTGCGGCGCACATCTCCTGCAGTGCACATCTCCTGCTGCGCACATCTCCTGCGGTGCACATCTCTTGCGGCGCACATCCTGCGGCGCACACCCTGCGTTGCACATAAATGAAACATTTATTTACAAAAAAATTATAATAATTAACTCAAATTAATAAAAAAACTGTGCGCACACATCCTGCGGCGCAAATCTCCTGCTGCGCACATCTCCTGCATTGCAGAACATAAGATGCACATAAATAAAATTAATAAAAAAACTGTGCGCACACATCCTGCGGCGCACATCTCCTGCGGCGCACATCTCCTGCGGTGCACATCTCCTGCTATGTACATCTCCTGCGGCGCACATCTTCTGCGGCGCACATCTCCTGCGTGCACATCTCCTGCTATGTACATCTCCTGCGTCGCACATCTCCTGCGGCGCACATCTCCTGCGTGCACATCTCCTGCGTGCACATCTCCTGCGGCGCACATCTCCAGTGGCGCACATCTCCTGCTGCGCAAATCTCCTGCAGTGACCCTCCCTCGTCGCACACCCTGCGGTGCACATCATGTGCGGCACACATCTCCTGCGGTGCACATCTCCTGCTGCGCACATCTCCTGCGGTGCACATCTCTTGCGGCGCACGTCCTGCGGCGCACACCCTGCGGTGCACATAAATAAAACATTTATCTACAAAAAAATATTATTACATCAAATTAATAAAAAAACTGTGTGCACACATCCTGCTGCGCACATCTCCTGCTGTGCACATCTCCTGCGTTGCACATCTCCTGCGTGCAGATCTCCTGCGGCGCACATCTCCTGCGGTGCACATCTCCGGTGGCGCATATCGCCTGCGGCGCACATCTCCTGCTTTGTACATCTCCTGCGGCGCACATCTCCTGCGTGCACATCTCCTGCTATGTACATCTCCTGCGGCGCACATCTCCTGCGGCGCACATCTCCTGTGTGAACATCTCCTGCGTGCACATCTCCTGCGGCGCACATCTCCAGTGGCGCACATCTCCTGCTGCGCAAATCTCCTGCAGTGACCCTCCCTCGTTGCACACCCAGCGGTGCACATAAATGAAACATTTATTTACAAAAAATAATAATAATTAACTCAAATTCCTAAAAAAACTGTGCGCACACATCCTGCGGCGCACATCTCTTGCGGCACTCATCTCCTGCGGCGCATATCTCCTGCGTACACATCTCCTGCGGTGCACATCTCCTGCTGCGCATATCGCCTGCGGCGCACATCTCCTGCTATGTACATCTCCTGCGACTCACATCTCCTGCGGCGCACATCTCCTGCAGTGCACATCTCCTGCTGCGCACATCTCCTGCGGTGCACATCTCCTGCGGCGCACATCTCCTGCGTGCACATCTCCTGCGTGCACATCTCCTGCGGTGCACATCTCCTGCTATGTACATCTCCTGCGGCGCACATCTCCTGCGGCGCACATCTCCTGCGTGCACATCTCCTGCTATGTACATCTCCTGCGGCGCACATCTCCTGCTGCGCACATCTCCTGCGTGCACATCTCCTGCGTGCACATCTCCTGCGGTGCACATCTCCAGTGGCGCACATCTCCTGCTGCGCAAATCTCCTGCAGTGACCCTCCCTCGTCGCACACCCTGCGGTGCACATAAATGAAACATTTATTTATAAAAAATAATAATAATTAACTCAAATTCCTAAAAAAACTGTGCGCACACATCCTGCGGCGCACATCTCCTGCGGCACTCATCTCCTGCGGCGCATATCTCCTGCGTACACATCTCCTGCGGTGCACATCTCCTGCTGCGCACATCTCCTGCGGTGTACATCTCCTGCGGTGCACATCTCCTGCCGCGCACATCTCCGGCGGCGGTGCACATCCTGCGGCGCACACCCTTCGTTGCACATAAATGAAACATTTATTTACAAATAAATTATAATAATTAACTCAAATTAATAAAAAAACTGTGCGCACACATCCTGCGGCGCACATCTCCTGCGTGCTAATCTCCTGCGTGCACTTCTCCTGCGGTGCACATCTCCTGCGTTGCGAACCCTGCGTTGCACATAAATAAAACAGTTATTTACAAAAAAATTAAAATTAAATCATATTAATAAAAAAACTGCGGCACACATCTCCTGCTGCGCATATCGCCTGCGGCGCACATCTCCTGCAGCGCACATCTCAAGTGGTGCACATCTCCTGCTGAGCACATCTCCTGCGGCACACATCTCCTGCTGCGCACATCTCCTGCGGTGCACATCTCCTGCTGCGCACATTTCCGGCGGTGCACATCTCTTGCGGCGCACACCCTGCGGTGCACATAAATGAAACATTTACTTACAAAAAAAAAATAATAATTAACTCAAATTAATAAAAAAACTGTGCGCACTAATCCTGCAACGCACATCTCCTGCTCTGCACATCTCCTGCTGCGCACATCTCCTGTGACGCACATCTCCTTTGACGCACATCTCCTGCAGTGCACATCTCTTGCGGCGCACATCCTGCGGTGCACACCCTGCGGTGCACATAAATGAAACATTTGTTTACAAAAAAATATTATTACATCAAATTAATAAAAAAACTCTGTGCACACATCCTGCTGCGCACATCTCCTGCTGTGCACATCTCCTGCGTTGCACATCTCCTGCGTGCAGATCTCCTGTGGCGCACATCTCCTGCGGTACACATCTCCGGTGGCGCATATCGCCTGCGGCGCACATCTCCTGCTTTGTACATCTCCTGCGGCGCACATGTCCTGCGTGCACATCTCCTGCTATAGACATCTCCTGCGGCGCACATCTCCTGCGGCGCACATCTCCTGCGTGCACATCTCCTGCGTGCACATCTCCTGCGGTGCACATCTCCAGTGGCGCACATCTCCTGCTGCGCAAATCTCCTGCAGTGACCCTCCCTCGTCGCACACCCTGCGGTGCACATAAATGAAACATTTATTTACAAAAAATAATAATAATTAACTCAAATTCCTAAAAAAACTGTGCGCACACAGCCTGCGGCGCACATCTCCTGCGGCACTCATCTCCTGCGACGCATATCTCCTGCGTACACATCTCCTGCGGTGCACATCTCCGCCGGTGCATATCTCTTGCGGCGCACATCCTGCGGCACACACCCTGCGTTGCACATAAATGAAACAATTATTTACAAAAAAATAAAAAAATAAAATCAAATTAATAAAAAAACTGCGGCACACATCTCCTGCTGCGCAAATCGCCTGCGGCACACATCTCCTGCTATGTACATCTCCTGCGACTCACATCTCCTGCGGTGCACATCTCCAGTGGCGCACATCTCCTGCTGCGCAAATCTCCTGCAGTGACCCTCCCTCGTCGCACACCCTGCGGTGCACATAAATGAAACATTTATTTATAAAAAATAATAATAATTAACTCAAATTCCTAAAAAAACTGTGCGCACACATCCTGCGGCGCACATCTCCTGCGGCACTCATCTCCTGCGGCGCATATCTCCTGCGTACACATCTCCTGCGGTGCACATCTCCTGCGGAGCACATCTCCTGCGGTGCACATCTCCTGCTGCGCACATCTCCTGTGGTGCACATCTCCTGTTGCGCACATCTCCTGCGGTGCATATCTCTTGCGGCGCACACCCTGCGGTGCACATAAATGAAACATTTACTTACAAAAAAAAATTAATAATTAACTCAAATTAATAAAAAAACTGTGCGCACTAATCCTGCAACGCACATCTCCTGCTCTGCACATCTCCTGCTGCGCACATCTCCTGCTCTGCACATCTCCTGTGACGCACATCTCCTGCTGCGCAAATCTTCTGCGCCACACATCTCCTGCGGTGCATATCTCCTGCTGCGCACATCTCCTGCATTGCAGAACATAAGATGCACATAAATAAAATTAATAAAAAAACTGTGCGCACACATCCTGCGGCGCACATCTCCTGCTGCGCACATCTCCTGCGGTGCACATCTCCTGCTATGTACATCTCCTGCGGCGCACATCTTCTGCGGCGCACATCTCCTGCGTGCACATCTCCTGCTATGGACATCTCCTGCGGCACACATCTCCTGCGGCGCACATCTCCTGCGTGCACATCTCCTGCGTGTACATCTCCTGCGGTGCACATCTCCTGCTATGTACATCTCCTGCGGCGCACATCTCCTGCGGCGCACATCTCCTGCTGCGCAAATCTCCTGCAGTGACCCTCCCTCGTCGCACACCCTGCGGTGCACATAAATGAAACATTTATTTACAAAAAATAATAATAATTAACTCAAATTCCTAAAAAAACTGTGCGCACACATCCTGCGGCGCACATCTCCTGCGGCACTCATCTCCTGCGGCGCATATCTCCTGCGTACACATCTCCTGCGGTGCACATCTCCTGCTGCGCACATCTCCTGCGGTGTACATCTCCTGCGGTGCACATCTCCTGCCGCGCACATCTCCGGCGGCAGTGCACATCCTGCGTTGCACACCCTTCGTTGCACATAATGAAACATTTATTTACAAATAAATTATAATAATTAACTCAAATTAATAAAAAAACTGTGCGCACACATCCTGCGGCGCACATCTCCTGCGTGCTAATCTCCTGCGTGCACTTCTCCTGCGGTGCACATCTCCTGCGGCGCACATCTCCTGCTGCGCACATCTCCTGCGGTGCACATCTCTTGCGGCGCACATCCTGCGGCGCACACCCTGCGGTGCACATAAATGATACATTTATTTACAAAAAAATATTATTACATCAAATTAATAAAAAAACTGTGTGCACACATCCTGCTGCGCACATCTCCTGCTGTGCACATCTCCTGCGTTGCACATCTCCTGCGTGCAGATCTCCTGCGGCGCACATCTCCTGCGGTGCACATCTCCGGTGGCGCATATCGCCTGCGGCGCACATCTCCTGCTTTGTACATCTCCTGCGGCGCACATCTCCTGCGTGCACATCTCCTGCTATGTACATCTCCTGCGGCGCACATCTCCTGCGGCGCACATCTCCTGTGTGAACATCTCCTGCGTGCACATCTCCTGCGGCGCACATCTCCAGTGGCGCACATCTCCTGCTGCGCAAATCTCCTGCAGTGACCCTCCCTCGTTGCACACCCTGCGGTGCACATAAATGAAACATTTATTTTCCAAAAATAATAATAATTAACTCAAATTCCTAAAAAAACTGTGTCCACACATCCTGCGGCGCACATCTCTTGCGGCACTCATCTCCTGCGGCGCATATCTCCTGCGTACACAACTCCTGCGGTGCACATCTCCTGCTGCGCACATCTCCGTTGGTGCATATCTCTTGCGGCGCACCTCCTGCGGCGCACACCCTGCGTTGCACATAAATGAAACATTTATTTACAAAAAAATAAAAAAATAAAATCAAATTAATAAAAAAACTGCGGCACACATCTCCTGCTGCGCATATCGCCTGCGGCGCACATCTCCTGCTATGTACATCTCCTGCGACTCACATCTCCTGCGGCGCACATCTCCTGCAGTGCACATCTCCTGCTGCGCACATCTCCTGCGGTGCACATCTCTTGCGGCGCACATCCTGCGGCGCACACCCTGCGTTGCACATAAATGAAACATTTATTTAAAAAGAAAATTATAATAATTAACTCAAATTAATAAAAAAACTGTGCGCACACATCCTGCGGCGCAAATCTCCTGCTGCGCACATCTCCTGCATTGCAGAACATAAGATGCACATAAATAAAATTAATAAAAAAACTGTGCGCACACATCCTGCGGCGCACATCTCCTGCGGCGCACATCTCCTGCGGTGCACATCTCCTGCGGTGCACATCTCCTGCTATGTACATCTCCTGCGGCGCACATCTTCTGCGGCGCACATCTCCTGCGTGCACATCTCCTGTGCGCCCACATCCTGCGGCGCACATCTCCTGCGGTGCACATCTCCTGCTGCGCACATCTCCTGTGGTGCACATCTCCTGTTGCGCACATCTCCTGCGGTGCATATCTCTTGCGGCGCACATCCTGCGTTGCAAACCCTGCGTTGCACATAAATAAAACAGTTATTTACAAAAAAATTTAAATTAAATCATATTATTAAAAAAACTGCGGCACACATCTCCTGCTGCGCATATCGCCTGCGGCGCACATCTCCTGCAGCGCACATCTCAAGTGGTGCACATCTCCTGCTGAGCACATCTCCTGCGGCACACATCTCCTGCTGCGCACATCTCCTGCGGTGCACATCTCCTGCTGCGCACATTTCCGGCGGTGCACATCTCTTGCGGCGCACACCCTGCGGTGCACATAAATGAAACATTTACTTACAAAAAAAAAATAATAATTAACTCAAATTAATAAAAAAACTGTGCGCACTAATCCTGCAACGCACATCTCCTTCTCTGCACATCTCCTGCTGCGCACATCTCCTGCTCTGCACATCTCCTGTGACGCACATCTCCTGCTGCGCACATCTTCTGCGCCACACATCTCCTGCGGTGCACATCTCCTGCTGCGCACATCTCCTGCAGTGCACATCTCTTGCGGCGCACATCCTGCGGCGCACACACTGCGGTGCACATAAATGAAACATTTGTTTACAAAAAAATATTATTACATCAAATTAATAAAAAAACTGTGTGCACACATCCTGCTGCGCACATCTCCTGCTGTGCACATCTCCTGCGTTGCACATCTCCTGCGTGCAGATCTCCTGCGGCGCACATCTCCTGCGGTGCAAATCTCCGGTGGCGCATATCGCCTGCGGCGCACATCTCCTGCTTTGTACATCTCCTGCGGCGCACATGTCCTGCGTGCACATCTCCTGCTATAGACATCTCCTGCGGCGCACATCTCCTGCGGCGCACATCTCCTGCGTGCACATCTCCTGCGTGCACATCTCCTGCGGTGCACATCTCCAGTGGCGCACATCTCCTGCTGCGCAAATCTCCTGCAGTGACCCTCCCTCGTCGCACACCCTGCGGTGCACATAAATGAAACATTTATTTACAAAAAATAATAATAATTAACTCAAATTCCTAAAAAAACTGTGCGCACACAGCCTGCGGCGCACATCTCCTGCGGCACTCATCTCCTGCGACGCATATCTCCTGCGTACACATCTCCTGCGGTGCACATCTCCTGCTGCGCACATCTCCGCCGGTGCATATCTCTTGCGGCCCACATCCTGCGGCGCACACCCTGCGTTGCACATAAATGAAACATTTATTTACAAAAAATAAAAAAATAAAATCAAATTAATAAAAAAACTGCGGCACACATCTCCTGCTGCGCATATCGCCTGCGGCACACATCTCCTGCTATGTACATCTCCTGCGACTCACATCTCCTGCGGCGCACATCTCCTGCAGTGCACATCTCCTGCTGCGCACATCTCCTGCGGTGCACATCTCTTGCGGCGCACATCCTGCGGCGCACACCCTGCGTTGCACATGAATGAAACATTTATTTACAAAAAAATTATAATAATTAACTCAAATTAATTAAAAAACTGTGCGCACACATCCTGCGGCGCAAATCTCCTGCTGCGCACATCTCCTGCGGTGCACATCTCCTGCTATGTACATCTCCTGCGGCGCACATCTTCTGCGGCGCACATCTCCTGCGTGCATATCTCCTGCTATGGACATCTCCTGCGGCGCACATCTCCTGCGGCGCACATCTCCTGCGTGCACATCTCCTGCTGTGCACATCTCCTGCGTTGCACATCTCCTGCGTGCAGATCTCCTGCGGCGCACATCTCCTGCGTGCACATCTCCTGCGTGCTCATCTCCTGCGTCGCAAAATCTCCAGTGGCGCACATCTCCTGCTGCGCAAATCTCCTGCAGTGACCCTCCCTCGTCGCACACCCTGCGGTGCACATAAATGAAACATTTATTTACAAAAAATAATAATAATTAACTCAAATTCCTAAAAAAACTGTGCGCACACATCCTGCGGCGCACATATCTTGCGGCACTCATCTCCTGCGGCGCATATCTCCTGCGTACACATCTCCTGCGGTGCACATCTCCTGCTGCGCACATCTCCTGCTGCGCAAATCTCCGGCGGTGCACATCTCTTGCGGCGCACATCCTGCGGCGCACACCCTTCGTTGCACATGAATGAAACATTTATTTACATTAAAATTATAATAATTAACTCAAATTAATAAAAAAACTGTGCGCACACATCCTGCGGCGCACATCTCCTGCGGTGCACATCTCCTGCGGCGCACATCTCCTGCGGTGCACATCTCCTGCTGCGCACATCTCCTGTGGTGCACATCTCCTGTTGCGCACATCTCCTGCGGTGCATATCTCTTGCGGCGCACATCCTGCGTTGCGAATCCTGCATTGCACATAAATAAAACAGTTATTTACAAAAAAAATTAAAATTAAATCATATTAATAAAAAAACTGCGGCACACATCTCCTGCTGCGCATATCGCCTGCGGCGCACATCTCCTGCAGCGCACATATCAAGTGGTGCACATCTCCTGCTGAGCACATCTCCTGCGGCACACATCTCCTGCTGCGCACATCTCCTGCGGTGCACATCTCCTGCTGCGCACATTTCCGGCGGTGCACATCTCTTGCGGCGCACACCCTGCGGTGCACATAAATGAAACATTTACTTACAAAAAAAAAATAATCATTAACTCAAATTAATAAAAAAAACTGTGCGCACTAATCCTGCAACGCACATGTCCTGCTCTGCACATCTCCTGCTGCGCACATCTCCTGCTCTGCACATCTCCTGTGACGCACATCTCCTGCTGCGCACATCTTCTGCGGCACACATCTGCTGCGGTGCACATCTCCTGCTGCGCACATCTCCTGCGGTGCACATCTCTTGCGGCGCACATCCTGCGGCGCACACCCTGCGGTGCGCATAAATGAAACATTTGTTTACAAAAAAATATTATTACATCAAATTAATAAAAAAACTGTGTGCACACATCCTGCTGCGCACATCTCCTGCTGTGCACATCTCCTGCGTTGCACATCTCCTGCGTGCAGATCTCCTGCGGCGCACATCTCCTGCGGTGCACATCTCCGGTGGCGCATATCGCCTGCGGCGCACATCTCCTGCTTTGTACATCTCCTGCGGCGCACATGTCCTGCGTGCACATCTCCTACTATGTACATCTCCTGCGGCGCACATCTCCTGCAGCGCACATCTCCTGCGTGCACATCTCCTGCGTGCACATCTCCTGCGGTGCACATCTCCAGTGGCGCACATCTCCTGCTGCGCAAATCTCCTGCAGTGAACCTCCCTCGTCGCACACCCTGCGGTGCACATAAATGAAACATTTATTTACAAAAAATAATAATAATTAACTCAAATTCCTAAAAAAACTGTGCGCACACAGCCTGCGGCGCACATCTCCTGCGGCACTCATCTCCTGTGGCGCATATCTCCTGCGTACACATCTCCTGCGGTGCACATCTCCTGCTGCGCACATCTCCGCCGGTGCATATCTCTTGCGGCGCACATCCTGCGGCGAAAACACCCTGCGTTGCACATAAATGAAACATTTATTTACAAAACAATAAAAAAATAAAATCAAATTAATAAAAAAATTGCGGCACACATCTCCTGCTGCGCATATCGCCTGCGGTGCACATCTCCTGCTGCGCACATCTCCTGCGGTGTACATCTCCTGCGGTGCACATCTCCTGCCGCGCACATCTCCGGCGGCAGTGCACATCCTGCGGCGCACACCCTTCGTTGCACATAAATGAAACATTTATTTACAAATAAATTATAATAATTAACTCAAATTAATAAAAAAACTGTGCGCACACATCCTGCGGCGCACATCTCCTGCGTGCTAATCTCCTGCGTGCACTTCTCCTGCGCTGCACATCTCCTGCGGCGCACATCTCCTGCTGCGCACATCTCCTGCGGTGCACATCTCTTGCGGCGCACATCCTGCGGCGCACACCCTGCGGTGCACATAAATGAAACATTTATTTACAAAAAAATATTATTACATCAAATTAATAAAAAAACTGTGTGCACACATCCTGCTGCGCACATCTCCTGCTGTGCACATCTCCTGCGTTGCACATCTCCTGCGTGCTGATCTCCTGCGGCGCACATCTCCTGCGGTGCACATCTCCGGTGGCGCATATCGCCTGCGGCGCACATCTCCTGCTTTGTACATCTCCTGCGGCGTACATGTCCTGCGTGCACATCTCCTGCTATGTACATCTCCTGCGGCGCACATCTCCTGCGGCGCACATCTCCTGCGTGCACATCTCCTGCGGCGCACATCTCCTGCTGCGCAAATCTCCTGCAGTGACCCTCCCTCGTCGCACACCCTGCGGTGGACATAAATGAAACATTTATTTACAAAAAATAATAATAATTAACTCAAATTCCTAAAAAAACTGTGCGCACACAGCCTGCGGCGCACATCTCCTGCGGCACTCATCTCCTGCGACGCATATCTCCTGCGTACACATCTCCTGCGGTGCACATCTCCTGCTGCGCACATCTCCGCCGGTGCATATCTCTTGCGGCGCACCTCCTGCGGCGCACATCTCCTGCGGTGCACATCTCCTGCTGCGCACATTTCCGGCGGTGCACATCTCTTGCGGCGCACATCTCCTGCGGTGCACATCTCCTGCGGCGCACATCTCCTGCGGTGCACATCTCCGGTGGCGCATATCGCCTGCGGCGCACATCTCCTGCTTTGTACATCTCGTTCGGCGCACATGTCCTGCTATAGACATCTCCTGCGGCGCACATCTCCTGCGGCGCACATCTCCTGCGGCGCACATCTCCTGCGTGCACATCTCCTGCGGTGCACATCTCCTGTTGCGCACATCTCCTGCTGCGCAAATCTCCTGCAGTGACCCTCCTTCGTCGCACACCCTGCGGTGCACATAAATGAAACATTTATTTACAAAAAATAATAATAATTAACTCAAATTCCTAAAAAAACTGTGCGCACACAGCCTGCGGCGCACATCTCCTGCGGCACTCATCTCCTGCGACGCATATCTCCTGCGTACACATCTCCTGCGGTGCACATCTCCTGCTGCGCACATCTCCGCCGGTGCATATCTCTTGCGGCGCACCTCCTGCGGCGCACACCCTGCGTTGCACATAAATGAAACATTTATTTACAAAAAAATAAAAAAATGAAATCAAATTAATAAAAAAACTGCGGCACTAATCCTGCAATGCACATGTCCTGCTCTGCACATCTCCTGCTGCGCACATCTCCTGCTCTGCACATCTCCTGTGACGCACATCTCCAGTGACGCACATCTCCTGCTGCGCACATCTTCTGCGGCACACATCTCCTGCGGTGCACATCTCCTGCTGCGCACATCTCCTGCGGTGCACATCTCTTGCGGCGCACATCCTGCGGCGCACACCCTGCGGTGCACATAAATGAAACATTTATTTACAAAAAAATATTATTACATCAAATTAATAAAAAAACTGTGTGCACACATCCTGCTGCGCACATCTCCTGCTGTGCACATCTCCTGCGTTGCACATCTCCTGCGTGCAGATCTCCTGCAGCGCACATCTCCTGCGGTGCACATCTCCGGTGGCGCATATCGCCTGCGGCGCACATCTCCTGCTTTGTACGTCTCCTGCGGCGCACATGTCCTGCGTGCACATCTCCTGCTATGTACATCTCCTGCGGCGCACATCTCCTGCGGCGCACATCTCCTGCGTGCACATCTCCTGCGTGCACATCTCCTGCGGTGCACATCTCCAGTGGCGCACATCTCCTGCTGCGCAAATCTCCTGCAGTGACCCTCCCTCGTCGCACACCCTGCGGTGCACATAAATGAAACATTTATTTACAAAAAATAATAATAATTAACTCAAATTCCTAAAAAAACTGTGCGCACACAGCCTGCGGCGCACATCTCCTGCGGCACTCATCTCCTGCGACGCATATCTCCTGTGTACACATCTCCTGCGGTGCACATCTCCTGCTGCGCACATCTCCGCCGGTGCATATCTCTTGCGGCGCACCTCCTGCGGCGCACACCCTGCGTTGCACATAAATGAAACATTTATTTACAAAAAAATAAAAAAATAAAATCAAATTAATAAAAAAACTGCGGCACACATCTCCTGCTGAGCATATCGCCTGCGGCGCACATCTCCTGCTATGTACATCTCCTGCGACTCACATCTCCTGCGGCGCACATCTCCTGCAGTGCACATCTCCTGCTGCGCACATCTCCTGCGGTGCACATCTCTTGCGGCGCACACCCTGCGTTGCACATAAATGAAACATTTATTTAAAAAGAAAATTATAATAATTAACTCAAATTAATAAAAAAACTGTGCGCACACATCCTGCGGCGCACATCTCCTGCGGCGCACATCTCCTGCGGTGCACATCTCCTGCTATGTACATCTCCTGCGGCGCACATCTCCTGCGGCGCACATCTACTGCGTGCATATCTCCTGCTATGTACATCTCCTGCGGCGCACATCTCCTGCGGCGCACATCTCCTGCGTGCACATCTCCTGCGTGCACATCTCCTGCGGTGCACATCTCCAGTGGCGCACATCTCCTGCTGCGCACATCTCCGCCGGTGCATATCTCTTGCGGCGCACCTCCTGCGGCGCACACCCTGCGTTGCACATAAATGAAACATTTATTTACAAAAAAATAAAAAAATGAAATCAAATTAATAAAAAAACTGCGGCACTAATCCTGCAATGCACATGTCCTGCTCTGCACATCTCCTGCTGCGCACATCTCCTGCTCTGCACATCTCCTGTGACGCACATCTCCAGTGACGCACATCTCCTGCTGCGCACATCTTCTGCGGCACACATCTCCTGCGGTGCACATCTCCTGCTGCGCACATCTCCTGCGGTGCACATCTCTTGCGGCGCACATCCTGCGGCGCACACCCTGCGGTGCACATAAATGAAACATTTATTTACAAAAAAATATTATTACATCAAATTAATAAAAAAACTGTGTGCACACATCCTGCTGCGCACATCTCCTGCTGTGCACATCTCCTGCGTTGCACATCTCCTGCGTGCAGATCTCCTGCAGCGCACATCTCCTGCGGTGCACATCTCCGGTGGCGCATATCGCCTGCGGCGCACATCTCCTGCTTTGTACGTCTCCTGCGGCGCACATGTCCTGCGTGCACATCTCCTGCTATGTACATCTCCTGCGGCGCACATCTCCTGCGGCGCACATCTCCTGCGTGCACATCTCCTGCGTGCACATCTCCTGCGGTGCACATCTCCAGTGGCGCACATCTCCTGCTGCGCAAATCTCCTGCAGTGACCCTCCCTCGTCGCACACCCTGCGGTGCACATAAATGAAACATTTATTTACAAAAAATAATAATAATTAACTCAAATTCCTAAAAAAACTGTGCGCACACAGCCTGCGGCGCACATCTCCTGCGGCACTCATCTCCTGCGACGCATATCTCCTGTGTACACATCTCCTGCGGTGCACATCTCCTGCTGCGCACATCTCCGCCGGTGCATATCTCTTGCGGCGCACCTCCTGCGGCGCACACCCTGCGTTGCACATAAATGAAACATTTATTTACAAAAAAATAAAAAAATAAAATCAAATTAATAAAAAAACTGCGGCACACATCTCCTGCTGAGCATATCGCCTGCGGCGCACATCTCCTGCTATGTACATCTCCTGCGACTCACATCTCCTGCGGCGCACATCTCCTGCAGTGCACATCTCCTGCTGCGCACATCTCCTGCGGTGCACATCTCTTGCGGCGCACACCCTGCGTTGCACATAAATGAAACATTTATTTAAAAAGAAAATTATAATAATTAACTCAAATTAATAAAAAAACTGTGCGCACACATCCTGCGGCGCACATCTCCTGCGGCGCACATCTCCTGCGGTGCACATCTCCTGCTATGTACATCTCCTGCGGCGCACATCTCCTGCGGCGCACATCTACTGCGTGCATATCTCCTGCTATGTACATCTCCTGCGGCGCACATCTCCTGCGGCGCACATCTCCTGCGTGCACATCTCCTGCGTGCACATCTCCTGCGGTGCACATCTCCAGTGGCGCACATCTCCTGCTGCGCAAATCTCCTGCAGTGACCCTCCCTCGTCGCACACCCTGCGGTGCACATAAATGAAACATTTATTTACAAAAAATAATAATAATTAACTCAAATTCCTAAAAAAACTGTGCGCACACATCCTGCGGCGCACATCTCCTGCGGCACTCATCTCCTGCGGCGCATATCTCCTGCGTACACATCTCCTGCGGTGCACATCTCCTGCTGCGCACATTTCCGGCGGTGCACATCTCTTGCGGCGCACACCCTCACTGCACATAAATGAAACATTTACTTACAAAAAAAAAATAATAATTAACTCAAATTAATAAAAAAACTGTGCGCACTAATCCTGCAAAGCACATCTCCTGCTCTGCACATCTACTGCTGCGCACATCTCCTGCTCTGCACATCTCCTGTGACGCACATCTCCTGCTGCTCACATCTTCTGCGGCACACATCTCCTGCGGTGCACATCTCCTGCTGCGCACATCTCCTGCGGCGCACATCTCCTGCGGTGCACATCTCCGGTGGCGCATATCGCCTGCGGCGCACATCTCCTGCTTTGTACATCTCCTGCGGCGCACATCTCCTGCGTGCACATCTCCTGCTATGTACATCTCCTGCGGCGCACATCTCCTGCGTGCACATCTCCTGCGTGCACATCTCCTGCGGCGCACATCTCCAGTGGCGCACATCTCCTGCTGCGCAAATCTCCTGCAGTGACCCTCCCTCGTCGCACACCCTGCGGTGCACATAAATGAAACATTTATTTACAAAAAATAATAATAATTAACTCAAATTCCTAAAAAAACTGTGCGCACACATCGTGCGGCGCACATCTCTTGCGGCACTCATCTCCTGCGGCGCATATCTCCTGCGTACACATCTCCTGCGGTGCACATCTCCTGCTGCGCACATCTCCGCCGGTGCATATCTCTTGCGGCGCACCTCCTGCGGCGCACACCCTGCGTTGCACATAAATGAAACATTTATTTACAAAAAAATAAAAAAATAAAATCAAATTAATAAAAAAACTGCGGCACACATCTCCTGCTGCGCATATCGCCTGCGGCGCACATCTCCTGCTATGTACATCTCCTGCAACTCACATCTCCTGCGGCGCACATCTCCTGCAGTGCACATCTCCTGCTGCGCACATCTCCTGCGGTGCACATCTCTTGCGGCGCACATCCTGCGGCGCACACCCTGCGTTGCACATAAATGAAACATTTATTTAAAAAGAAAATTATAATAATTAACTCAAATTAATAAAAAAACTGTGCGCACACATCCTGCGGCGCACATCTCCTGCGGTGCACATCTCCTGCTATGTACATCTCCTGCGGCGCACATCTCCTGCGGCGCACATCTCCTGCGTGCACATCTCCTGCTATGTACATCTCCTGCGGCGCACATCTCCTGCGGCGCACATCTCCTGCGTGCACATCTCCTGCGTGCACATCTCCTGTGGTGCACATCTCCTGCTATGTACATCTCCTGCGGCGCACATCTCCTGCGGCGCACATCTCCTGCGTGCACATCTCCTGCTATGTACATCTCCTGCGGCGCACATCTCCTGCGGCGCACATCTCCTGCGTGCACATCTCCTGCGTGCACATCTCCTGCGGTGCACATCTCCAGTGGCGCACATCTCCTGCTGCGCAAATCTCCTGCAGTGACCCTCCCTCGTCGCACACCCTGCGGTGCACATAAATGAAACATTTATTTATAAAAAATAATAATAATTAACTCAAATTCCTAAAAAAACTGTGCGCACACATCCTGCGGCGCACATCTCCTGCGGCACTCATCTCCTGCGGCGCATATCTCCTGCGTACACATCTCCTGCGGTGCACATCTCCTGCTGCGCACATCTCCTGCGGTGTACATCTCCTGCGGTGCACATCTCCTGCGCGCACATCTCCGGCGGCGGTGCACATCCTGCGGCGCACACCCTTCGTTGCACATAAATGAAACATTTATTTACAAATAAATTATAATAATTAACTCAAATTAATAAAAAAACTGTGCGCACACATCCTGCGGCGCACATCTCCTGCGTGCTAATCTCCTGCGTGCACTTCTCCTGTGGTGCACATCTCCTGCGGAGCACATCTCCTGCGGTGCACATCTCCTGCTGCGCACATCTCCTGCGGCGCACATCTCCTGCTTTCACATCTCCTGCGTGCACATCTCCTGCGGTGCACATCTCCTGTGGCGCACATCTCCTGCTGCGCAAATCTCCTGCAGTGACCCTCCCTCGTCGCACACCCTGCGGTGCACATAAATGAAACATTTATTTACAAAAAATAATAATAATTAACTCAAATTCCTAAAAAAACTGTGCGCACACAGCCTGCGGCGCACATCTCCTGCGGCACTCATCTCCTGCGACGCATATCTCCTGCGTACACATCTCCTGCGGTGCACATCTCCTGCTGCGCACATCTCCGCCGGTGCATATCTCTTGCGGCGCACCTCCTGCGGCGCACACCCTGCGTTGCACATAAATGAAACATTTATTTACAAAAAAATAAAAAAATAAAATCAAATTAATAAAAAAACTGCGGCACTAATCCTGCAACGCACATGTCCTGCTCTGCACATCTCCTGCTGCGCACATCTCCTGCTCTGCACATCTCCTGTGACGCACATCTCCAGTGACGCACATCTCCTGCTGCGCACATCTTCTGCGGCACACATCTCCTGCGGTGCACATCTCCTGCTGCGCACATCTCCTGCGGTGCACATCTCTTGCGGCGCACATCCTGCGGCGCACACCCTGCGGTGCACATAAATGAAACATTTATTTACAAAAAAATATTATTACATCAAATTAATAAAAAACTGTGTGCACACATCCTGCTGCGCACATCTCCTGCTGTGCACATCTCCTGCGTTGCACATCTCCTGCGTGCAGATCTCCTGCGGCGCACATCTCCTGCGGTGCACATCTCCGGTGGCGCATATCGCCTGCGGCGCACATCTCCTGCTTTGTACGTCTCCTGCGGCGCACATGTCCTGCGTGCACATCTCCTGCTATGTACATCTCCTGCGGCGCACATCTCCTGCAGCGCACATCTCCTGCGTGCACATCTCCTGCGTGCACATCTCCTGCGGTGCACATCTCCAGTGGCGCACATCTCCTGCTGCGCAAATCTCCTGCAGTGACCCTCCCTCGTCGCACACCCTGCGGTGCACATAAATGAAACATTTATTTACAAAAAATAATAATAATTAACTCAAATTCCTAAAAAAACTGTGCGCACACAGCCTGCGGCGCACATCTCCTGCGGCACTCATCTCCTGCGACGCATATCTCCTGCGTACACATCTCCTGCTGCGCAAATCTCCTGCAGTGACCCTCCCTCGTCGCACACCCTGCGGTGCACATAAATGAAACATTTATTTACAAAAAATAATAATAATTAACTCAAATTCCTAAAAAAACTGTGCGCACACAGCCTGCGGCGCACATCTCCTGCGGCACTCATCTCCTGCGACGCATATCTCCTGCGTACACATCTCCTGCGGTGCACATCTCCTGCTGCGCACATCTCCGCCGGTGCATATCTCTTGCGGCGCACCTCCTGCGGCGCACAACCTGCGTTGCACATAAATGAAACATTTATTTACAAAAAAATAAAAAAATGAAATCAAATTAATAAAAAAACTGCGGCACTAATCCTGCAACGCACATGTCCTGCTCTGCACATCTCCTGCTGCGCACATCTCCTGCTCTGCACATCTCCTGTGACGCACATCTCCAGTGACGCACATCTCCTGCTGCGCACATCTTCTGCGGCACACATCTCCTGCGGTGCACATCTCCTGCTGCGCACATCTCCTGCGGTGCACATCTCTTGCGGCGCACATCCTGCGGCGCACACCCTGCGGTGCACATAAATGAAACATTTATTTACAAAAAAATATTATTACATCAAATTAATAAAAAAACTGTGTGCACACATCCTGCTGCGCACATCTCCTGCTGTGCACATCTCCTGCGTTGCACATCTCCTGCTGCGCATATCTCCGCCGGTGCATATCTCTTGCGGCGCACCTCCTGCGGCGCACACCCTGCGTTGCACATAAATGAAACATTTATTTAAAAAGAAAATTATAATAATTAACTCAAATTAATAAAAAAAATGTGCGCACACATCCTGCGGCGCAAATCTCCTGCTGCGCACATCTCCTGCATTGCAGAACATAAGATGCACATAAATAAAACATTTATTTACAAATAAATTATAATAATTAACTCAAATTAATAAAAAAACTGTGCGCACACATCCTGCGGCGCACATCTCCTGCGTGCTAATCTCCTGCGTGCACTTCTCCTGCGGTGCACATCTCCTGCGGAGCACATCTCCTGCGGTGCACATCTCCTGCTGCGCACATTTCCTGTGGTGCACATCTCCTGTTGCGCACATCTCCTGCGGTGCATATCTCTTGCGGCGCACATCCTGCCTTGCGACCCCTGCGTTGCACATAAATAAAACAGTTATTTACAAAAAAATTAAAATTAAATCATATTATTAAAAAAACTGCGGCACACATCTCCTGCTGCGCATATCGCCTGCGGCGCACATCTCCTGCGGCGCACACCCTTCGTTGCACATAAATGAAACATTTATTTACAAATAAATTATAATAATTAACTCAAATTCCTAAAAAAACTGTGCGCACACAGCCTGCGGCGCACATCTCCTGCGGCACTCATCTCCTGCGACGCATATCTCCTGCGTACACATCTCCTGCGGTGCACATCTCCTGCTGCGCACATCTCCTGCTGCGCACATCTCCTGCGGTGCACATCTCTTGCGGCGCACATCCTGCGGCGCACACCCTGCGTTGCACATAAATGAAACATTTATTTACAAAAAAATTATAATAATTAACTCAAATTAATAAAAAAACTGTGCGCACACATCCTGCGGCGCAAATCTCCTGCTGCGCACATCTCCTGCATTGCAGAACATAAGATGCAAATAAATAAAATTAATAAAAAAACTGTGCGCACACATCCTGCGGCGCACATCTCCTGCGGTGCACATCTCCTGCGGTGCACATCTCCTGCTGCGCACATCTCCTGCGGTGCACATCTCCGCACACATCCTGCGGCGCACATCTCCTGCGGCACTCATCTCCTGCGGCGCATATCTCCTGCGTACACATCTCCTGCGGTGCACATCTCATGCTGAGCACATCTCCTGCGGTGTACATCTCCTGCGGTGCACATCTCCTGCTGCGCACATCTCCGGCGGTGCATATCTCTTGCGGCGCACATCCTGCGGCGCACATATCCTGCGGTGCACATCTCCTGAGGCGCACATCTCCTGCGGTGCACATCTCCTGCGGAGCACATCTCCTGCTGCGCACATCTCCGGCGGTGCACATCTCTTGCGGCACACATCCTGTGGCGCAAACCCTTCGTTGCACATAAATGAAACATTTATTTACAAAAAATTTATAATAATTAACTCAAATTAATAAAAAAACTGTGCGCACATATCCTGCGGCGTAAATCTCCTGCTGCGCACATCTCCGGCATTGCAGAACATGCGGTGCACATAAATAAAATTAATAAAAAAACTGTGCGCACACATCCTGCGGCGCACATCTCCTGCGTGCCAATCTCCTGCTGCGCACATCTCCTGCGGTGCACATCTCCTGCGGCGCACATCTCCTGCAGTAAACATCTCCTGCTGCGCACATCTCCTGCGGTGCACATCTCCGCACACATCCTGCGGCGCACATCTTCTGCGGCGCACATCTCCTGCGTGCACATCTCCTGCGTGCACATCTCCTGCGGTGCACATCTCCAGTGGCGCACATCTCCTGCTGCGCAAATCTCCTGCAGTGACCCTCCCTCGTCGCACACCCTGCGGTGCACATAAATGAAACATTTATTTACAAAAAATAATAATAATTAACTCAAATTCCTAAAAAAACTGTGCGCACATCTCCTGCGACGCTTATCTCCTGCGTACACATCTCCTGCGGTGCACATCTCCTGCTGCGCACATCTCCGCCGGTGCATATCTCTTGCGGCCCACATCCTGCGGCGCACACCCTGCGTTGCACATAAATGAAACATTTATTTACAAAAAAATAAAAAAATAAAATCAAATTAATAAAAAAACTGCGGCACACATCTCCTGCTGCGCATATCGCCTGCGGCACACATCTCCTGCTATGTACATCTCCTGCGACTCACATCTCCTGCGGCGCACATCTCCTGCAGTGCACATCTCCTGCTGCGCACATCTCCTGCGGTGCACATCTCTTGCGGCGCACATCCTGCGGCGCACACCCTGCGTTGCACATGAATGAAACATTTATTTACAAAAAAATTATAATAATTAACTCAAATTAATAAAAAAACTGTGCGCACACATCCTGCGGCGCAAATCTCCTGCTGCGCACATCTCCTGCATTGCAGAACATAAGATGCACATAAATAAAATTAATAAAAAAACTGTGCGCACACATCCTGCGGCGCACATCTCCTGCGGCGCACATCTCCTGCGGTGCACATCTCCTGCTATGTACATCTCCTGCGGCGCACATCTTCTGCGGCGCACATCTCCTGCGTGCACATCTCCTGCTATGGACATCTCCTGCGGCGCACATCTCCTGCGGCGCACATCTCCTGCGTGCACATCTCCTGCGTGTACATCTCCTGCGGTGCACATCTCCTGCTATGTACATCTCCTGCGGCGCACATCTCCTGCGGCGCACATCTCCTGCTTGCACATCTCCTGCGTGCACATCTCCTGCGGCGCACATCTCCAGTGGTGCACATCTCCTGCTGCGCAAATCTCCTGCAGTGACCCTCCCTCGTTGCACACCCTGCGGTGCACATAAATGAAACATTTATTTACAAAAAATAATAATAATTAACTCAAATTCCTAAAAAAACTGTGCGCACACATCCTGCGGCGCACATCTCCTGCGGCACTCATCTCCTGCGGCGCATATCTCCTGCGTACACATCTCCTGCGGTGCACATCTCCTGCTGCGCACATCTCCTGCGGTGTACATCTCCTGCGGTGCACATCTCCTGCCGCGCACATCTCCGGCGGCAGTGCACATCCTGCGGCGCACACCCTTCGTTGCACATAAATGAAACATTTATTTACAAATAAATTATAATAATTAACTCAAATTAATAAAAAAACTGTGCGCACACATCCTGCGGCGCACATCTCCTGCGTGCTAATCTCCTGTGTGCACTTCTCCTGCGGTGCACATCTCCTGCGGCGCACATCTCCTGCTGCGCACATCTCCTGCGGTGCACATCTCTTGCGGCGCACATCCTGCGGCGCACACCCTGCGGTGCACATAAATGAAACATTTATTTACAAAAAAATATTATTACATCAAATTAATAAAAAAACTGTGTGCACACATCCTGCTGCGCACATCTCCTGCTGTGCACATCTCCTGCGTTGCACATCTCCTGCGTGCAGATCTCCTGCGGCGCACATCTCCTGCGGTGCACATCTCCGGTGGCGCATATCGCCTGCGGCGCACATCTCCTGCTTTGTACATCTCCTGCGGCGCACATCTCCTGCGTGCACATCTCCTGCTATGTACATCTCCTGCGGCGCACATCTCCTGCGGCGCACATCTCCTGCGTGCACATCTCCTGCGTGCTCATCTCCTGCGGCGCAAAATCTCCAGTGGCGCACATCTCCTGCTGCGCAAATCTCCTGCAGTGACCCTCCCTCGTCGCACACCCTGCGGTGCACATAAATGAAACATTTATTTACAAAAAATAATAATAATTAACTCAAATTCCTAAAAAAACTGTGCGCACACATCCTGCGGCGCACATCTCTTGCGGCACTCATCTCCTGCGGCGCATATCTCCTGCGTACACATCTCCTGCGGTGCACATCTCCTGCTGCGCACATCTCCTGCTGCGCAAATCTCCGGCGGTGCACATCTCTTGCGGCGCACATCCTGCGGCGCACACCCTTCGTTGCACATGAATGAAACATTTATTTACAATAAAATTATAATAATTAACTCAAATTAATAAAAAAACTGTGCGCACACATCCTGTGGCGCAAATCTCCTGCTGCGCACATCTCCTGCATTGCAGAACATGCAGTGCACATAAATAAAATTAATAAAAAAACTGTGCGCACACATCCTGCGGCGCACATCTTCTGCGGTGCACATCTCCTGCGGCGCACATCTCCTGCGGTGCACATCTCCTGCTGCGCACATCTCCTGTGGTGCACATCTCCTGTTGCGCACATCTCCTGCGGTGCATATCTCTTGCGGCGCACATCCTGCGTTGCGAATCCTGCATTGCACATAAATAAAACAGTTATTTACTAAAAAAATTAAAATTAAATCATATTAATAAAAAAACTGCGGCACACATCTCCTGCTGAGCATATCGCCTGCGGCGCACATCTCCTGCAGCGCACATATCAAGTGGTGCACATCTCCTGCTGAGCACATCTCCTGCGGCACACATCTCCTGCTGCGCACATCTCCTGCGGTGCACATCTCCTGCTGCGCACATTTCCGGCGGTGCACATCTCTTGCGGCGCACACCCTGCGGTGCACATAAATGAAACATTTACTTACAAAAAAAAATAATCATTAACTCAAATTAATAAAAAAACTGTGCGCACTAATCCTGCAACGCACATGTCCTGCTCTGCACATCTCCTGCTGCGCACATCTCCTGCTCTGCACATCTCCTGCTCTGCACATCTCCTGCTGCGCACATCTTCTGCGGCACACATCTCCTGCGGTGCACATCTCCTGCTGCGCACATCTCCTGCTATAGACATCTCCTGCGGCGCACATCTCCTGCGGCGCACATCTCCTGCGGCGCACATCTCCTGCGTGCACATCTCCTGCGGTGCACATCTCCTGTGGCGCACATCTCCTGCTGCGCAAATCTCCTGCAGTGACCCTCCCTCGTCGCACACCCTGCGGTGCACATAAATGAAACATTTATTTACAAAAAATAATAATAATTAACTCAAATTCCTAAAAAAACTGTGCGCACACAGCCTGCGGCGCACATCTCCTGCGGCACTCATCTCCTGCGACGCATATCTCCTGCGTACACATCTCCTGCGGTGCACATCTCCTGCTGCGCACATCTCCGCCGGTGCATATCTCTTGCGGCGCACCTCCTGCGGCGCACACCCTGCGTTGCACATAAATGAAACATTTATTTACAAAAAATAAAAAAATAAAATCAAATTAATAAAAAAACTGCGGCACTAATTCTGCAACGCACATGTCCTGCTCTGCACATCTCCTGCTGCGCACATCTCCTGCTCTGCACATCTCCTGTGACGCACATCTCCAGTGACGCACATCTCCTGCTGCGCACATCTTCTGCGGCACACATCTCCTGCGGTGCACATCTCCTGCTGCGCACATCTCCTGCGGTGCACATCTCTTGCGGCGCACATCCTGCGGCGCACACCCTGCGGTGCACATAAATGAAACATTTATTTACAAAAAAATATTATTACATCAAATTAATAAAAAAACTGTGTGCACACATCCTGCTGCGCACATCTCCTGCTGTGCACATCTCCTGCGTTGCACATCTCCTGCGTGCAGATCTCCTGCGGCGCACATCTCCTGCGGTGCACATCTCCGGTGGCGCATATCGCCTGCGGCGCACATCTCCTGCTTTGTACATCTCCTGCGGCGCACATGTCCTGCGTGCACATCTCCTGCTATGTACATCTCCTGCGGCGCACATCTCCTGCGGCGCACATCTCCTGCGTGCACATCTCCTGCGTGCACATCTCCTGCGGTGCACATCTCCAGTGGCGCACATCTCCTGCTGCGCAAATCTCCTGCAGTGAACCTCCCTCGTCGCACAACCTGCGGTGCACATAAATGAAACATTTATTTACAAAAAATAATAATAATTAACTCAAATTCCTAAAAAAACTGTGCGCACACAGCCTGCGGCGCACATCTCCTGCGGCACTCATCTCCTGCGGCGCATATCTCCTGCGTACACATCTCCTGCGGTGCACATCTCCTGCTGCGCACATCTCCGCCGGTGCATATCTCTTGCGGCGCACATCCTGCGGCGAAAACACCCTGCGTTGCACATAAATGAAACATTTATTTACAAAACAATAAAAAAATAAAATCAAATTAATAAAAAAACTGCGGCACACATCTCCTGCTGCGCATATCGCCTGCGGTGCACATCTCCTGCTGCGCACATCTCCTGCGGTGTACATCTCCTGCGGTGCACATCTCCTGCTGCGCACATCTCCTGCGGTGCACATCTCTTGCGGCGCACATCCTGCGGCGCACACCCTACGGTGCACATAAATGAAACATTTATTTACAAAAAAATATTATTACATCAAATTAATAAAAAAACTGTGTGCACACATCCTGCTGCGCACATCTCCTGCTGTGCACATCTCCTGCGTTGCACATCTCCTGCGTGCAGATCTCCTGCGGCGCACATCTCCTGCGGTGCACATCTCCGGTGGCGCATATCGCCTGCGGCGCACATCTCCTGCTTTGTACATCTCCTGCGGCGCACATGTCCTGCGTGCACATCTCCTGCTATGTACATCTCCTGCGGCGCACATCTCCTGCGGCGCACATCTCCTGCGTGCACATCTCCTGCGTGCACATCTCCTGCGGTGCACATCTCCAGTGGCGCACATCTCCTGCGGCGCACATCTCCTGCGTGCACATCTCCTGCTGCGCACATCTCCTGTGGTGCACATCTCCTGTTGCGCACATCTCCTGCGGTGCATATCTCTTGCGGCGCACATCCTGCGTTGCGAACCCTGCGTTGCACATAAATAAAACAGTTATTTACAAAAAAATTTAAATTAAATCATATTATTAAAAAAACTGCGGCACACATCTCCTGCTGCGCATATCGCCTGCGGCGCACATCTCCTGCAGCGCACATCTCAAGTGGTGCACATCTCCTGCTGAGCACATCTCCTGCGGCACACATCTCCTGCTGCGCACATCTCCTGCGGTGTACATCTCCTGCTGCGCACATTTCCGGCGGTGCACATCTCTTGCGGCGCACACCCTGCGGTGCACATAAATGAAACATTTACTTACAAAAAAAAAATAATAATTAACTCAAATTAATAAAAAAACTGTGCGCACTAATCCTGCAACGCACATCTCCTGCTCTGCACATCTCCTGCTGCGCACATCTCCTGCTCTGCACATCTCCTGTGACGCACATCCTGCGGCGCACACCCTGCGGTGCACATAAATGAAACATTTGTTTACAAAAAAATATTATTACATCAAATTAATAATAATACATCTCCTGCGGCGCACATGTCCTGCGTGCACATCTCCTGCTATAGACATCTCCTGCGGCGCACATCTCCTGCGGCGCACATCTCCTGCGTGCACATCTCCTGCGTGCACATCTCCTGCGGTGCACATCTCCAGTGGCGCATATCTCCTGCTGCGCAAATCTCCTGCAGTGACCCTCCCTCGTCGCACACCCTGCGGTGCACATAAATGAAACATTTATTTACAAAAAATAATAATAATTAACTCAAATTCCTAAAAAAACTGTGCGCACATCTCCTGCGACGCTTATCTCCTGCGTACACATCTCCTGCGGTGCACATCTCCTGCTGCGCACATCTCCGCCGGTGCATATCTCTTGCGGCCCACATCCTGCGGCGCACACCCTGCGTTGCACATAAATGAAACATTTATTTACAAAAAAATAAAAAAATAAAATCAAATTAATAAAAAAACTGCGGCACACATCTCCTGCTGCGCATATCGCCTGCGGCACACATCTCCTGCTATGTACATCTCCTGCGACTCACATCTCCTGCGGCGCACATCTCCTGCAGTGCACATCTCCTGCTGCGCACATCTCCTGCGGTGCACATCTCTTGCGGCGCACATCCTGCGGCGCACACCCTGCGTTGCACATGAATGAAACATTTATTTACAAAAAAATTATAATAATTAACTCAAATTAATAAAAAAACTGTGCGCACACATCCTGCGGCGCAAATCTCCTGCTGCGCACATCTCCTGCATTGCAGAACATAAGATGCACATAAATAAAATTAATAAAAAAACTGTGCGCACACATCCTGCGGCGCACATCTCCTGCGGCGCACATCTCCTGCGGTGCACATCTCCTGCTATGTACATCTCCTGCGGCGCACATCTTCTGCGGCGCACATCTCCTGCGTGCACATCTCCTGCTATGGACATCTCCTGCGGCGCACATCTCCTGCGGCGCACATCTCCTGCGTGCACATCTCCTGCGTGTACATCTCCTGCGGTGCACATCTCCTGCTATGTACATCTCCTGCGGCGCACATCTCCTGCGGCGCACATCTCCTGCGTGCACATCTCCTGCGTGCACATCTCCTGCGGCGCACATCTCCAGTGGTGCACATCTCCTGCTGCGCAAATCTCCTGCAGTGACCCTCCCTCGTTGCACACCCTGCGGTGCACATAAATGAAACATTTATTTACAAAAAATAATAATAATTAACTCAAATTCCTAAAAAAACTGTGCGCACACATCCTGCGGCGCACATCTCCTGCGGCACTCATCTCCTGCGGCGCATATCTCCTGCGTACACATCTCCTGCGGTGCACATCTCCTGCTGCGCACATCTCCTGCGGTGTACATCTCCTGCGGTGCACATCTCCTGCCGCGCACATCTCCGGCGGCAGTGCACATCCTGCGGCGCACACCCTTCGTTGCACATAAATGAAACATTTATTTACAAATAAATTATAATAATTAACTCAAATTAATAAAAAAACTGTGCGCACACATCCTGCGGCGCACATCTCCTGCGTGCTAATCTCCTGTGTGCACTTCTCCTGCGGTGCACATCTCCTGCGGCGCACATCTCCTGCTGCGCACATCTCCTGCGGTGCACATCTCTTGCGGCGCACATCCTGCGGCGCACACCCTGCGGTGCACATAAATGAAACATTTATTTACAAAAAAATATTATTACATCAAATTAATAAAAAAACTGTGTGCACACATCCTGCTGCGCACATCTCCTGCTGTGCACATCTCCTGCGTTGCACATCTCCTGCGTGCAGATCTCCTGCGGCGCACATCTCCTGCGGTGCACATCTCCGGTGGCGCATATCGCCTGCGGCGCACATCTCCTGCTTTGTACATCTCCTGCGGCGCACATCTCCTGCGTGCACATCTCCTGCTATGTACATCTCCTGCGGCGCACATCTCCTGCGGCGCACATCTCCTGCGTGCACATCTCCTGCTGCGCAAATCTCCTGCAGTGACCCTCCCTCGTCGCACACCCTGCGGTGCACATAAATGAAACATTTATTTACAAAAAATAATAATAATTAACTCAAATTCCTAAAAAAACTGTGCGCACACATCCTGCGGCGCACATCTCTTGCGGCACTCATCTCCTGCGGCGCATATCTCCTGCGTACACATCTCCTGCGGTGCACATCTCCTGCTGCGCACATCTCCTGCTGCGCAAATCTCCGGCGGTGCACATCTCTTGCGGCGCACATCCTGCGGCGCACACCCTTCGTTGCACATGAATGAAACATTTATTTACAATAAAATTATAATAATTAACTCAAATTAATAAAAAAACTGTGCGCACACATCCTGTGGCGCAAATCTCCTGCTGCGCACATCTCCTGCATTGCAGAACATGCAGTGCACATAAATAAAATTAATAAAAAAACTGTGCGCACACATCCTGCGGCGCACATCTCCTGCGGTGCACATCTCCTGCGGCGCACATCTCCTGCGGTGCACATCTCCTGCTGCGCACATCTCCTGTGGTGCACATCTCCTGTTGCGCACATCTCCTGCGGTGCATATCTCTTGCGGCGCACATCCTGCGTTGCGAATCCTGCATTGCACATAAATAAAACAGTTATTTACTAAAAAAATTAAAATTAAATCATATTAATAAAAAAACTGCGGCACACATCTCCTGCTGAGCATATCGCCTGCGGCGCACATCTCCTGCAGCGCACATATCAAGTGGTGCACATCTCCTGCTGAGCACATCTCCTGCGGCACACATCTCCTGCTGCGCACATCTCCTGCGGTGCACATCTCCTGCTGCGCACATTTCCGGCGGTGCACATCTCTTGCGGCGCACACCCTGCGGTGCACATAAATGAAACATTTACTTACAAAAAAAAAATAATCATTAACTCAAATTAATAAAAAAACTGTGCGCACTAATCCTGCTACGCACATGTCCTGCTCTGCACATCTCCTGCTGCGCACATCTCCTGCTCTGCACATCTCCTGCTCTGCACATCTCCTGCTGCGCACATCTTCTGCGGCACACATCTCCTGCGGTGCACATCTCCTGCTGCGCACATCTCCTGCTATAGACATCTCCTGCGGCGCACATCTCCTGCGGCGCACATCTCCTGCGGCGCACATCTCCTGCGTGCACATCTCCTGCGGTGCACATCTCCTGTGGCGCACATCTCCTGCTGCGCAAATCTCCTGCAGTGACCCTCCCTCGTCGCACACCCTGCGGTGCACATAAATGAAACATTTATTTACAAAAAATAATAATAATTAACTCAAATTCCTAAAAAAACTGTGCGCACACAGCCTGCGGCGCACATCTCCTGCGGCACTCATCTCCTGCGACGCATATCTCCTGCGTACACATCTCCTGCGGTGCACATCTCCTGCTGCGCACATCTCCGCCGGTGCATATCTCTTGCGGCGCACCTCCTGCGGCGCACACCCTGCGTTGCACATAAATGAAACATTTATTTACAAAAAATAAAAAAATAAAATCAAATTAATAAAAAAACTGCGGCACTAATCCTGCAACGCACATGTCCTGCTCTGCACATCTCCTGCTGCGCACATCTCCTGCTCTGCACATCTCCTGTGACGCACATCTCCAGTGACGCACATCTCCTGCTGCGCACATCTTCTGCGGCACACATCTCCTGCGGTGCACATCTCCTGCTGCGCACATCTCCTGCGGTGCACATCTCTTGCGGCGCACATCCTGCGGCGCACACCCTGCGGTGCACATAAATGAAACATTTATTTACAAAAAAATATTATTACATCAAATTAATAAAAAAACTGTGTGCACACATCCTGCTGCGCACATCTCCTGCTGTGCACATCTCCTGCGTTGCACATCTCCTGCGTGCAGATCTCCTGCGGCGCACATCTCCTGCGGTGCACATCTCCGGTGGCGCATATCGCCTGCGGCGCACATCTCCTGCTTTGTACATCTCCTGCGGCGCACATGTCCTGCGTGCACATCTCCTGCTATGTACATCTCCTGCGGCGCACATCTCCTGCGGCGCACATCTCCTGCGTGCACATCTCCTGCGTGCACATCTCCTGCGGTGCACATCTCCAGTGGCGCACATCTCCTGCTGCGCAAATCTCCTGCAGTGAACCTCCCTCGTCGCACAACCTGCGGTGCACATAAATGAAACATTTATTTACAAAAAATAATAATAATTAACTCAAATTCCTAAAAAAACTGTGCGCACACAGCCTGCGGCGCACATCTCCTGCGGCACTCATCTCCTGCGGCGCATATCTCCTGCGTACACATCTCCTGCGGTGCACATCTCCTGCTGCGCACATCTCCGCCGGTGCATATCTCTTGCGGCGCACATCCTGCGGCGAAAACACCCTGCGTTGCACATAAATGAAACATTTATTTACAAAACAATAAAAAAATAAAATCAAATTAATAAAAAAACTGCGGCACACATCTCCTGCTGCGCATATCGCCTGCGGTGCACATCTCCTGCTGCGCACATCTCCTGCGGTGTACATCTCCTGCGGTGCACATCTCCTGCTGCGCACATCTCCTGCGGTGCACATCTCTTGCGGCGCACATCCTGCGGCGCACACCCTACGGTGCACATAAATGAAACATTTATTTACAAAAAAATATTATTACATCAAATTAATAAAAAAACTGTGTGCACACATCCTGCTGCGCACATCTCCTGCTGTGCACATCTCCTGCGTTGCACATCTCCTGCGTGCAGATGTCCTGCGGCGCACATCTCCTGCGGTGCACATCTCCGGTGGCGCATATCGCCTGCGGCGCACATCTCCTGCTTTGTACATCTCCTGCGGCGCACATCTCCTGCGGCGCACATCTCCTGCGTGCACATCTCCTGCGTGCACATCTCCTGCGGTGCACATCTCCAGTGGCGCACATCTCCTGCTGCGCATATCGCCTGCGGTGCACATCTCCTGCTGCGCACATCTCCTGCGGTGTACATCTCCTGCGGTGCACATCTCCTGCCGCGCACATCTCCGGCGGCAGTGCACATCCTGCGGCGCACACCCTTCGTTGCACATAAATGAAACATTTATTTACAAATAAATTATAATAATTAACTCAAATTAATAAAAAAACTGTGCGCACACATCCTGCGGCGCACATCTCCTGCGTGCTAATCTCCTGCGTGCACTTCTCCTGCGGTGCACATCTCCTGCGGCGCACATCTCCTGCTGCGCACATCTCCTGCGGTGCACATCTCTTGCGGCGCACATCCTGCGGCGCACACCCTGCGGTGCACATAAATGAAACATTTATTTACAAAAAAATTATAATAATTAACTCAAATTAATAAAAAAACTGTGCGCACACATCCTGCGGCGCAAATCTCCTGCTGCGCACATCTCCTGCATTGCAGAACATAAGATGCACATAAATAAAATTAATAAAAAAACTGTGCGCACACATCCTGCGGCGCACATCTCCTGCGGCGCACATCTCCTGCGGTGCACATCTCCTGCTATGTACATCTCCTGCGGCGCACATCTTCTGCGGCGCACATCTCCTGCGTGCACATCTCCTGCTATGGACATCTCCTGCGGCGCACATCTCCTGCGGCGCACATCTCCTGCGGCGCACACCCTGCGGTGCACATAAATGAAACATTTATTTACAAAAAAATATTATTACATCAAATTAATAAAAAAACTGTGTGCACACATCCTGCTGCGCACATCTCCTGCTGTGCACATCTCCTGCGTTGCACATCTCCTGCGTGCAGATCTCCTGCGGCGCACATCTCCTGCGGTGCACATCTCCGGTGGCGCATATCGCCTGCGGCGCACATCTCCTGCTTTGTACATCCCCTGCGGCGCACATCTCCTGCGTGCACATCTCCTGCTATGTACATCTCCTGCGGCGCACATCTCCTGCGGCGCACATCTCCTGCGTGCACATCTCCTGCGTGCTCATCTCCTGCGGCGCAAAATCTCCAGTGGCGCACATCTCCTGCTGCACAAATCTCCTGCAGTGACCCTCCCTCGTCGCACACCCTGCGGTGCACATAAATGAAACATTTATTTACAAAAAAAAATAATAATTAACTCAAATTCCTAAAAAAACTGTGCGCACACATCCTGCGGCGCACATCTCTTGCGGCACTCATCTCCTGCGGCGCATATCTCCTGCGTACACATCTCCTGCGGTGCACATCTCCTGCTGCGCACATCTCCTGCTGCGCAAATCTCCGGCGGTGCACATCTCTTGCGGCGCACATCCTGCGGCGCACACCCTTCGTTGCACATGAATGAAACATTTATTTACAATAAAATTATAATAATTAACTCAAATTAATAAAAAAACTGTGCGCACACATCCTGTGGCGCAAATCTCCTGCTGCGCACATCTCCTGCATTGCAGAACATGCAGTGCACATAAATAAAATTAATAAAAAAACTGTGCGCACACATCCTGCGGCGCACATCTCCTGCGGTGCACATCTCCTGCGGTGCACATCTCCTGCTATGTACATCTCCTGCGGCGCACATCTCCTGCGGCGCACATCTCCTGCGTGCACATCTCCTGCGTGCACATCTCCTGCGGCGCACATCTCCAGTGGTGCACATCTCCTGCTGCGCAAATCTCCTGCAGTGACCCTCCCTCGTTGCACACCCTGCGGTGCACATAAATGAAACATTTATTTACAAAAAATAATAATAATTAACTCAAATTCCTAAAAAAACTGTGCGCACACATCCTGCGGCGCACATCTCCTGCGGCACTCATCTCCTGCGGCGCATATCTCCTGCGTACACATCTCCTGCGGTGCACATCTCCTGCTGCGCACATCTCCTGCGGTGTACATCTCCTGCGGTGCACATCTCCTGCCGCGCACATCTCCGGCGGCAGTGCACATCCTGCGGCGCAAACCCTTCGTTGCACATAAATGAAACATTTATTTACAAATAAATTATAATAATTAACTCAAATTAATAAAAAAACTGTGCGCACACATCCTGCGGCGCACATCTCCTGCGTGCTAATCTCCTGCGTGCACTTCTCCTGCGGTGCACATCTCCTGCGGCGCACATCTCCTGCTGCGCACATCTCCTGCGGTGCACATCTCTTGCGGCGCACATCCTGCGGCGCACACCCTGCGGTGCACATAAATGAAACATTTATTTACAAAAAAATATTATTACATCAAATTAATAAAAAAACTGTGTGCACACATCCTGCTGCGCACATCTCCTGCTGTGCACATCTCCTGCGTTGCACATCTCCTGCGTGCAGATCTCCTGCGGCGCACATCTCCTGCGGTGCACATCTCCGGTGGCGCATATCGCCTGCGGCGCACATCTCCTGCTTTGTACATCCCCTGCGGCGCACATCTCCTGCGTGCACATCTCCTGCTATGTACATCTCCTGCGGCGCACATCTCCTGCGGCGCACATCTCCTGCGTGCACATCTCCTGCGTGCTCATCTCCTGCGGCGCAAAATCTCCAGTGGCGCACATCTCCTGCTGCACAAATCTCCTGCAGTGACCCTCCCTCGTCGCACACCCTGCGGTGCACATAAATGAAACATTTATTTACAAAAAAAAATAATAATTAACTCAAATTCCTAAAAAAACTGTGCGCACACATCCTGCGGCGCACATCTCTTGCGGCACTCATCTCCTGCGGCGCATATCTCCTGCGTACACATCTCCTGCGGTGCACATCTCCTGCTGCGCACATCTCCTGCTGCGCAAATCTCCGGCGGTGCACATCTCTTGCGGCGCACATCCTGCGGCGCACACCCTTCGTTGCACATGAATGAAACATTTATTTACAATAAAATTATAATAATTAACTCAAATTAATAAAAAAACTGTGCGCACACATCCTGTGGCGCAAATCTCCTGCTGCGCACATCTCCTGCATTGCAGAACATGCAGTGCACATAAATAAAATTAATAAAAAAACTGTGCGCACACATCCTGCGGCGCACATCTCCTGCGGTGCACATCTCCTGCGGCGCACATCTCCTGCGGTGCACATCTCCTGCTGCGCACATCTCCTGTGGTGCACATCTCCTGTTGCGCACATCTCCTGCGGTGCATATCTCCTGCAGCGCACATCTCCTGCAGCGCACATATCAAGTGGTGCACATCTCCTGCTGAGCACATCTCCTGCGGCACACATCTCCTGCTGCGCACATCTCCTGCGGTGCACATCTCCTGCGGCGCACATCTCCTGCGTGCACATCTCCTGCGGCGCACATCTCCTGCTGCGCAAATCTCCTGCAGTGACCCTCCCTCGTCGCACACCCTGCGGTGCACATAAATGAAACATTTATTTACAAAAAATAATAATAATTAACTCAAATTCCTAAAAAAACTGTGCGCACACAGCCTGCGGCGCACATCTCCTGCGGCACTCATCTCCTGCGACGCATATCTCCTGCGTACACATCTCCTGCGGTGCACATCTCCTGCTGCGCACATCTCCGCCGGTGCATATCTCTTGCGGCGCACCTCCTGCGGCGCACATCTCCTGCGGTGCACATCTCCTGCTGCGCACATTTCCGGCGGTGCACATCTCTTGCGGCGCACACCCTGCGGTGCACATAAATGAAACATTTACTTACAAAAAAAAAATAATAATTAACTCAAATTAATAAAAAAACTGTGCGCACTAATCCTGCAACGCACATGTCCTGCTCTGCACATCTCCTGCTGCGCACATCTCCTGCTCTGCACATCTCCTGTGACGCACATCTCCTGCTGCGCACATCTTCTGCGGCACACATCTCCTGCGGTGCACATCTCCTGCTGCGCACATCTCCTGCGGTGCACATCTCTTGCGGCGCACATCCTGCGGCGCACACCCTGCGGTGCACATAAATGAAACATTTATTTACAAAAAAATATTATTACATCAAATTAATAAAAAAACTGTGTGCACACATCCTGCTGCGCACATCTCCTGCTGTGCACATCTCCTGCGTTGCACATCTCCTGCGTGCAGATCTCCTGCGGCGCACATCTCCTGCGGTGCACATCTCCGGTGGCGCATATCGCCTGCGGCGCACATCTCCTGCTTTGTACATCTCCTGCGGCGCACATGTCCTGCGTGCACATCTCCTGCTATGTACATCTCCTGCGGCGCACATCTCCTGCGGCGCACATCTCCTGCGTGCACATCTCCTGCGTGCAAATCTCCTGCGGTGCACATCTCCGCCGGTGCATATCTCTTGCGGCGCACATCCTGCGGCGAAAACACCCTGCGTTGCACATAAATGAAACATTTATTTACAAAACAATAAAAAAATAAAATCAAATTAATAAAAAAACTGCGGCACACATCTCCTGCTGCGCATATCGCCTGCGGTGCACATCTCCTGCTGCGCACATCTCCTGCGGTGTACATCTCCTGCGGTGCACATCTCCTGCCGCGCACATCTCCGGCGGCAGTGCACATCCTGCGGCGCACACCCTTCGTTGCACATAAATGAAACATTTATTTACAAATAAATTATAATAATTAACTCAAATTAATAAAAAAACTGTGCGCACACATCCTGCGGCGCACATCTCCTGCTGCGCACATCTCCTGCGGTGCACATCTCTTGCGGCGCACATCTCCTGCGGTGCACATCTCCGGTGGCGCATATCGCCTGCGGCGCACATCTCCTGCTTTGTACATCTCCTTCGGCGCACATGTCCTGCGTGCACATCTCCTGCTATAGACATCTCCTGCGGCGCACATCTCCTGCGGCGCACATCTCCTGCGTGCACATCTCCTGCGGTGCACATCTCCTGTGGCGCACATCTCCTGCTGCGCAAATCTCCTGCAGTGACCCTCCCTCGTCGCACACCCTGCGGTGCACATAAATGAAACATTTATTTACAAAAAATAATAATAATTAACTCAAATTCCTAAAAAAACTGTGCGCACACAGCCTGCGGCGCACATCTCCTGCGGCACTCATCTCCTGCGATGCATATCTCCTGCGTACACATCTCCTGCGGTGCACATCTCCTGCTGCGCACATCTCCGCCGGTGCATATCTCTTGCGGCGCACCTCCTGCGGCGCACACCCTGCGTTGCACATAAATGAAACATTTATTTACAAAAAAATAAAAAAATAAAATCAAATTAATAAAAAAACTGCGGCACTAATCCTGCAACGCACATGTCCTGCTCTGCACATCTCCTGCTGCGCACATCTCCTGCTCTGCACATCTCCTGTGACGCACATCTCCAGTGACGCACATCTCCTGCTGCGCACATCTTCTGCGGCACACATCTCCTGCGGTGCACATCTCCTGCTGTGGACATCTCCTGCGTTGCACATCTCCTGCGTGCAGATCTCCTGCGGCGCACATCTCCTGCGGTGCACATCTCCGGTGGCGCATATCGCCTGCGGCGCACATCTCCTGCTTTGTACATCTCCTGCGGCGCACATGTCCTGCGTGCACATCACCTGCTATGTACATCTCCTGCGGCGCACATCTCCTGCGGCGCACATCTCCTGCGTGCACATCTCCTGCGTGCACATCTCCTGCGGTGCACATCTCCAGTGGCACACATCTCCTGCTGCGCAAATCTCCTGCAGTGAACCTCCCTCGTCGCACACCCTGCGGTGCACATAAATGAAACATTTATTTACAAAAAATAATAATAATTAACTCAAATTCCTAAAAAAACTGTGCGCACACAGCCTGCGGCGCACATCTCCTGCGGCACTCATCTCCTGCGGCGCATATCTCCTGCGTACACATCTCCTGCGGTGCACATCTCCTGCTGCGCACATCTCCGCCGGTGCATATCTCTTGCGGCGCACATCCTGCGGCGAAAACACCCTGCGTTGCACATAAATGAAACATTTATTTACAAAACAATAAAAAAATAAGATCAAATTAATAAAAAAACTGCGGCACACATCTCCTGCTGCGCATATCGCCTGCGGTGCACATCTCCTGCTGCGCACATCTCCTGCGGTGTACATCTCCTGCGGTGCACATCTCCTGCCGCGCACATCTCCGGCGGCAGTGCACATCCTGCGGTGCACACCCTTCGTTGCACATAAATGAAACATTTATTTACAAATAAATTATAATAATTAACTCAAATTAATAAAAAAACTGTGCGCACACATCCTGCGGCGCACATCTCCTGCGTGCTAATCTCCTGCGTGCACTTCTCCTGCGGTGCACATCTCCTGCGGCGCACATCTCCTGCTGCGCACATCTCCTGCGGTGCACATCTCTTGCGGCGCACATCCTGCGGCGCACACCCTGCGGTGCACATAAATGAAACATTTATTTACAAAAAAATATTATTACATCAAATTAATAAAAAAACTGTGTGCACACATCCTGCTGCGCACATCTCCTGCTGTGCACATCTCCTGCGTTGCACATCTCCTGTGTGCAGATCTCCTGCGGCGCACATCTCCTGCGGTGCACATCTCCGGTGGCGCATATCGCCTGCGGCGCACATCTCCTGCTTTGTACATCTCCTTCGGCGCACATGTCCTGCGTGCACATCTCCTGCTATAGACATCTCCTGCGGCGCACATCTCCTGCGGCGCACATCTCCTGCGGCGCACATCTCCTGCGTGCACATCTCCTGCGGTGCACATCTCCTGTGGCGCACATCTCCTGCTGCGCAAATCTCCTGCAGTGACCCTCCCTCGTCGCACACCCTGCGGTGCACATAAATGAAACATTTATTTACAAAAAATAATAATAATTAACTCAAATTCCTAAAAAAACTGTGCGCACACAGCCTGCGGCGCACATCTCCTGCGGCACTCATCTCCTGCGACGCATATCTCCTGCGTACACATCTCCTGCGGTGCACATCTCCTGCTGCGCACATCTCCGCCGGTGCATATCTCTTGCGGCGCACCTCCTGCGGCGCACACCCTGCGTTGCACATAAATGAAACATTTATTTACAAAAAAATAAAAAAATAAAATCAAATTAATAAAAAAACTGCGGCACTAATCCTGCAACGCACATGTCCTGCTCTGCACATCTCCTGCTGCGCACATCTCCTGCTCTGCACATCTCCTGTGACGCACATCTCCAGTGACGCACATCTCCTGCTGCGCACATCTTCTGCGGCACACATCTCCTGCGGTGCACATCTCCTGCTGTGGACATCTCCTGCGTTGCACATCTCCTGCGTGCAGATCTCCTGCGGCGCACATCTCCTGCGGTGCACATCTCCGGTGGCGCATATCGCCTGCGGCGCACATCTCCTGCTTTGTACATCTCCTGCGGCGCACATGTCCTGCGTGCACATCTCCTGCTATGTACATCTCCTGCGGCGCCCATCTCCTGCGGCGCACATCTCCTGCGTGCACATCTCCTGCGTGCACATCTCCTGCGGTGCACATCTCCAGTGGCGCACATCTCCTGCTGCGCAAATCTCCTGCAGTGAACCTCCCTCGTCGCACACCCTGCGGTGCACATAAATGAAACATTTATTTACAAAAAATAATAATAATTAACTCAAATTCCTAAAAAAACTGTGCGCACACAGCCTGCGGCGCACATCTCCTGCGGCACTCATCTCCTGCGGCGCATATCTCCTGCGTACACATCTCCTGCGGTGCACATCTCCTGCTGCGCACATCTCCGCCGGTGCATATCTCTTGCGGCGCACATCCTGTGGCGAAAACACCCTGCGTTGCACATAAATGAAACATTTATTTACAAAACAATAAAAAAATAAAATCAAATTAATAAAAAAACTGCGGCACACATCTCCTGCTGCGCATATCGCCTGCGGTGCACATCTCCTGCTGCGCACATCTCCTGCGGTGTACATCTCCTGCGGTGCACATCTCCTGCCGCGCACATCTCCGGCGGCAGTGCACATCCTGCGGCGCACACCCTTCGTTGCACATAAATGAAACATTTATTTACAAATAAATTATAATAATTAACTCAAATTAATAAAAAAACTGTGCGCACACATCCTGCGGCGCACATCTCCTGCGTGCTAATCTCCTGCGTGCACTTCTCCTGCGGTGCACATCTCCTGCGGCGCACATCTCCTGCTGCGCACATCTCCTGCGGTGCACATCTCTTGCGGCGCACATCCTGCGGCGCACACCCTGCGGTGCACATAAATGAAACATTTATTTACAAAAAAATATTATTACATCAAATTAATAAAAAAACTGTGTGCACACATCCTGCTGCGCACATCTCCTGCTGTGCACATCTCCTGCGTTGCACATCTCCTTTGTGCAGATCTCCTGCGGCGCACATCTCCTGCGGTGCACATCTCCGGTGGCGCATATCGCCTGCGGCGCACATCTCCTGCTTTGTACATCTCCTTCGGCGCACATGTCCTGCGTGCACATCTCCTGCTATAGACATCTCCTGCGGCGCACATCTCCTGCGGCGCACATCTCCTGCGGCGCACATCTCCTGCCTGCACATCTCCTGCGGTGCACATCTCCTGTGGCGCACATCTCCTGCTGCGCAAATCTCCTGCAGTGACCCTCCCTCGTCGCACACCCTGCGGTGCACATAAATGAAACATTTATTTACAAAAAATAATAATAATTAACTCAAATTCCTAAAAAAAATGTGCGCACACAGCCTGCGGCGCACATCTCCTGCGGCACTCATCTCCTGCGACGCATATCTCCTGCGTACACATCTCCTGCGGTGCACATCTCCTGCTGCGCACATCTCCGCCAGTGCATATCTCTTGCGGCGCACCTCCTGCGGCGCACACCCTGCGTTGCACATAAATGAAACATTTATTTACAAAAAATAAAAAAATAAAATCAAATTAATAAAAAAACTGCGGCACTAATCCTGCAACGCACATGTCCTGCTCTGCACATCTCCTGCTGCGCACATCTCCTGCTCTGCACATCTCCTGTGACGCACATCTCCAGTGACGCACATCTCCTGCTGCGCACATCTTCTGCGGAACACATCTCCTGCGGTGCACATCTCCTGCTGCGCACATCTCCTGCGGTGCACATCTCTTGCGGCGCACATCCTGCGCCGCACACCCTGCGGTGCACATAAATGAAGCATTTATTTACAAAAAAATATTATTACATCAAATTAATAAAAAAACTGTGTGCACACATCCTGCTGCGCACATCTCCTGCTGTGCACATCTCCTGCGTTGCACATCTCCTGCGTGCAGATCTCCTGCGGCGCACATCTCCTGCGGTGCACATCTCCGGTGGCGCATATCGCCTGCGGCGCACATCTCCTGCTTTGTACGTCTCCTGCGGCGCACATGTCCTGCGTGCACATCTCCTGCTATGTATATCTCCTGCGACTCACATCTCCTGCGGCGCACATCTCCTGCAGTGCACATCTCCTGCTGCGCACATCTCCTGCGGTGCACATCTCTTGCGGCGCACATCCTGCGGCGCACACCCTGCGTTGCACATAAATGAAACATTTATTTAAAAAGAAAATTATAATAATTAACTCAAATTAATAAAAAAACTGTGCGCACACATCCTGCGGCGCAAATCTCCTGCTGCGCACATCTCCTGCATTGCAGAACATAAGATGCACAAAAATAAAATTAATAAAAAAACTGTGCGCACACATCCTGCGGCGCACATCTCCTGCGGCGCACATCTCCTGCGGTGCACATCTCCTGCTATGTACATCTCCTGCGGCGCACATCTCCTGCGGCGCACATCTACTGCGTGCATATCTCCTGCTATGTACATCTCCTGCGGCGCACATCTCCTGCGGCGCACATCTCCTGCGTGCACATCTCCTGCGTGCACATCTCCTGCGGTGCACATCTCCAGTGGCGCACATCTCCTGCTGCGCAAATCTCCTGCAGTGACCCTCCCTCGTCGCACACCCTGCGGTGCACATAAATGAAACATTTATTTACAAAAAATAATAATAATTAACTCAAATTCCTAAAAAAACTGTGCGCACACATCCTGCGGCGCACATCTCCTGCGGCACTCATCTCCTGCGGCGCATATCTCCTGCGTACACATCTCCTGCGGTGCACATCTCCTGCTGCGCACATTTCCGGCGGTGCACATCTCTTGCGGCGCACACCCTGCGGTGCACATAAATGAAACATTTACTTACAAAAAAAAATAATAATTAACTCAAATTAATAAAAAAACTGTGCGCACTAATCCTGCAATGCACATCTCCTGCTCTGCACATCTACTGCTGCGCACATCTCCTGCTCTGCACATCTCCTGTGACGCACATCTCCTGCTGCGCACATCTTCTGCGGCACACATCTCCTGCGGTGCACATCTCCTGCTGCGCACATCTCCTGCGGTGCACATCTCTTGCGGCGCACATCCTGCGGCGCACACCCTGCGGTGCACATAAATAAAACATTTATTTACAAAAAAATATTATTACATCAAATTGATAAAAAAACTGTGTGCACACATCCTGCTGCGCACATCTCCTGCTGTGCACATCTCCTGCGTTGCACATCTCCTGCGTGCAGATCTCCTGCGGCGCACATCTCCTGCGGTGCACATCTCCGGTGGCGCATATCGCCTGCGGCGCACATCTCCTGCTTTGTACATCTCCTGCGGCGCACATCTCCTGCGTGCACATCTCCTGCTATGTACATCTCCTGCGGCGCACATCTCCTGCGTGCACATCTCCTGCGTGCACATCTCCTGCGGCGCACATCTCCAGTGGCGCACATCTCCTGCTGCGCAAATCTCCTGCAGTGACCCTCCCTCGTCGCACACCCTGCGGTGCACATAAATGAAACATTTATTTACAAAAAATAATAATAATTAACTCAAATTCCTAAAAAAACTGTGCGCACACATCGTGCGGCGCACATCTCTTGCGGCACTCATCTCCTGCGGCGCATATCTCCTGCGTACACATCTCCTGCGGTGCACATCTCCTGCTGCGCACATCTCCGCCGGTGCATATCTCTTGCGGCACACCTCCTGCGGCGCACACCCTGCGTTGCACATAAATGAAACATTTATTTACAAAAAAATAAAAAAATAAAATCAAATTAATAAAAAAACTGCGGCACACATCTCCTGCTGCGCATATCGCCTGCGGCGCACATCTCCTGCTATGTACATCTCCTGCGACTCACATCTCCTGCGGCGCACATGTCCTGCAGTGCACATCTCCTGCTGCGCACATCTCCTGCGGTGCACATCTCTTGCGGCGCACATCCTGCGGCGCACACCCTGCGTTGCACATAAATGAAACATTTATTTAAAAAGAAAATTATAATAATTAACTCAAATTAATAAAAAAACTGTGCGCACACATCCTGCGGCGCAAATCTCCTGCTGCGCACATCTCCTGCATTGCAGAACATAAGATGCACATAAATAAAATTAATAAAAAGACTGTGCGCACACATCCTGCGGCGCACATCTCCTGCGGCGCACATCTCCTGCGGTGCACATCTCCTGCTATGTACATCTCCTGCGGCGCACATCTCCTGCTGCGCACATCTCCTGCGTGCACATCTCCTGCTATGTACATCTCCTGCGGCGCACATCTCCTGCGGCGCACATCTCCTGCGTGCACATCTCCTGCGTGCACATCTCCTGCGGTGCACATCTCCTGCTATGTACATCTCCTGCGGCGCACATCTCCTGCGGCGCAAATCTCCTGCGTGCACATCTCCTGCTATGTACATCTCCTGCGGCGCACATCTCCAGTGGCGCACATCTCCTGCTGCGCAAATCTCCTGCAGTGACCCTCCCTCGTCGCACACCCTGCGGTGCACATAAATGAAACATTTATTTACAAAAAATAATAATAATTAACTCAAATTCCTAAAAAAACTGTGCGCACACATCCTGCGGCGCACATCTCCTGCGGCACTCATCTCCTGCGGCGCATATCTCCTGCGTACACATCTCCTGCGGTGCAAATCTCCTGCTGCGCACATTTCCGGCGGTGCACATCTCTTGCGGCGCACACCCTGCGGTGCACATAAATGAAACATTTACTTACAAAAAAAATAATAATTAACTCAAATTAATAAAAAAACTGTGCGCACTAATCCTGCAACGCACATCTCCTGCTCTGCACATCTACTGCTGCGCACATCTCCTGCTCTGCACATCTCCTGTGACGCACATCTCAAGCTGCGCACATCTTCTGCGGCACACATCTCCTGCGGTGCACATCTCCTGCTGCGCACATCTCCTGCGGTGCACATCTCTTGCGGCGCACATCCTGCGGCGCACATCCTGCGGCGCACACCCTGCGGTGCACATAAATAAAACATTTATTTACAAAAAAATATTATTACATCAAATTGATAAAAAAACTGTGTGCACACATCCTGCTGCGCACATCTCCTGCTGTGCACATCTCCTGCGTTGCACATCTCCTGCGTGCAGATCTCCTGCGGCGCACATCTCCTGCGGTGCACATCTCCGGTGGCGCATATCGCCTGCGGCGCACATCTCCTGCTTTGTACATCTCCTGCGGCGCACATCTCCTGCTATGTACATCTCCTGCGGCGCCGATCTCCTGCGTGCACATCTCCTGCGTGCACATCTCCTGCGGCGCACATCTCCAGTGGCGCACATCTCCTGCTGCGCAAATCTCCTGCAGTGACCCTCCCTCGTCGCACACCCTGCGGTGCACATAAATGAAACATTTATTTACAAAAAATAATAATAATTAACTCAAATTCCTAAAAAAACTGTGCGCACACATCGTGCGGCGCACATCTCTTGCGGCACTCATCTCCTGCGGCGCATATCTCCTGCGTACACATCTCCTGCGGTGCACATCTCCTGCTGCGCACATCTCCGCCGGTGCATATCTCTTGCGGCGCACCTCCTGCGGCGCACACCCTGCGTTGCACATAAATGAAACATTTATTTACAAAAAAATAAAAAAATAAAATCAAATTAATAAAAAAACTGCGGCACACATCTCCTGCTGCGCATATCGCCTGCGGCGCACATCTCCTGCTATGTACATCTCCTGCTGCGCACATCTCCTGCGGTGCACATCTCTTGCGGCGCACATCCTGCGGCGCACACCCTGCGTTGCACATAAATGAAACATTTATTTAAAAAGAAAATTATAATAATTAACTCAAATTAATAAAAAAACTGTGCGCACACATCCTGCGGCGCAAATCTCCTGCTGCGCAAATCTCCTGCATTGCAGAACATAAGATGCACATAAATAAAATTAATAAAAAAACTGTGCGCACACATCCTGCGGCGCACATCTCCTGCGGTGCACATCTCCTGCTATGTACATCTCCTGCGGCGCACATCTCCTGCGGCGCACATCTCCTGCGTGCACATCTCCTGCTATGTACATCTCCTGCGGCGCACATCTCCTGCGGCGCACATCTCCTGCGTGCACATCTCCTGCGTGCACATCTCCTGCGGTGCACATCTCCTGCTATGTACATCTCCTGCGGCGCACATCTCCTGCGGCGCACATCTCCTGCTATGTACATCTCCTGCGGCGCACATCTCCTGCGGCGCACATCTCCTGCGTGCACATCTCCTGCGGTGCACATCTCCAGTGGCGCACATCTCCTGCTGCGCAAATCTCCTGCAGTGACCCTCCCTCGTCGCACACCCTGCGGTGCACATAAATGAAACATTTATTTATAAAAAATAATAATAATTAACTCAAATTCCTAAAAAAACTGTGCGCACACATCCTGCGGCGCACATCTCCTGCGGCACTCATCTCCTGCGGCGCATATCTCCTGCGTACACATCTCCTGCGGTGCACATCTCCTGCTGCGCACATCTCCTGCGGTGTACATCTCCTGCGGTGCACATCTCCTGCGCGCACATCTCCGGCGGCGGTGCACATCCTGCGGCGCACACCCTTCGTTGCACATAAATGAAACATTTATTTACAAATAAATTATAATAATTAACTCAAATTAATAAAAAAACTGTGCGCACACATCCTGCGGCGCACATCTCCTGCGTGCTAATCTCCTGCGTGCACTTCTCCTGTGGTGCACATCTCCTGCGGAGCACATCTCCTGCGGTGCACATCTCCTGCTGCGCACATCTCCTGCGGCGCACATCTCCTGCGTGCACATCTCCTGCGTGCACATCTCCTGCGGTGCACATCTCCAGTGGCGCACATCTCCTGCTTTGCAAATCTCCTGCAGTGACCCTCCCTCGTCGCACACCCTGCGGTGCACATAAATGAAACATTTATTTACAAAAAATAATAATAATTAACTCAAATTCCTAAAAAAACTGTGCGCACACATCCTGCGGCGCACATCTCCTGCGGCACTCATCTCCTGCGGCGCATATCTCCTGCGTACACATCTCCTGCGGTGCACATCTCCTGCTGCGCACATTTCCGGCGGTGCACATCTCTTGCGGCGCACACCCTGCGGTGCACATAAATGAAACATTTACTTACAAAAAAAAAATAATAATTAACTCAAATTAATAAAAAAACTGTGCGCACTAATCCTGCAACGCACATCTCCTGCTCTGCACATCTACTGCTGCGCACATCTCCTGTGACGCACATCTCCTGTGACGCACATCTACTGCTGCGCACATCTTCTGCGGCACACATCTCCTGCGGTGCACATCTCCTGCTGCGCACATCTCCTGCGGTGCACATCTCTTGTGGCGCACATCCTGCGGCGCACACCCTGCGGTGCACATAAATAAAACATTTATTTACAAAAAAATATTATTACATCAAATTAATAAAAAAACTGTGTGCACACATCCTGCTGCGCACATCTCCTGCGTTGCACATCTCCTGCGTGCAGATCTCCTGCGGCGCACATCTCCTGCGGTGCACATCTCCGGTGGCGCATATCGCCGGCGGCGCACATCTCCTGCTTTGTACATCTCCTGCGGCGCACATCTCCTGCGTGCACTTCTCCTGCTATGTACATCTCCTGCGGCGCACATCTCCTGCGTGCACATCTCCTGCGTGCACATCTCCTGCGGCGCACATCTCCAGTGGCGCACATCTCCTGCTGCGCAAATCTCCTGCAGTGACCCTCCCTCGTCGCACACCCTGCGGTGCACATAAATGAAACATTTATTTACAAAAAATAATAATAATTAACTCAAATTCCTAAAAAAACTGTGCGCACACATCCTGCGGCGCACATCTCTTGCGGCACTCATCTCCTGCGGCGCATATCTCCTGTGTACACATCTCCTGCGGTGCACATCTCCTGCTGCGCACATCTCCGCCGGTGCATATCTCTTGCGGCGCACCTCCTGCGGCGCACACCCTGCGTTGCACATAAATGAAACATTTATTTACAAAAAAATAAAAAAATAAAATCAAATTAATAAAAAAACTGCGGCACAAATCTCCTGCTGCGCATATCGCCTGCGGCGCACATCTCCTGCTATGTACATCTCCTGCGACTCACATCTCCTGCGGCGCACATCTCCTGCAGTGCACATCTCCTGCTGCGCACATCTCCTGCGGTGCACATCTCTTGCGGCGCACATCCTGCGGCGCACACCCTGCGTTGCACATAAATGAAACATTTATTTAAAAAGAAAATTATAATAATTAACTCAAATTAATAAAAAAAATGTGCGCACACATCCTGCGGCGCAAATCTCCTGCTGCGCACATCTCCTGCATTGCAGAACATAAGATGCACATAAATAAAATTAATAAAAAAACTGTGCGCACACATCCTGCGGCGCACATCTCCTGCGGCGCACATCTCCTGTGGTGCACATCTCCTGCTATGTACATCTCCTGCGGCGCACATCTCCTGCGGCGCACATCTCCTGCGTGCACATTTCCTGCTATGTACATCTCCTGCGGCGCACATCTCCTGCGGCGCACATCTCCTGCGTGCACATCTCCTGCGGTGCACATCTCCTGCTATGTACATCTCCTGCGGCGCACATCTCCTGCGGCGCACATCTCCTGCGTGCACATCTCCTGCTATGTACATCTCCTGCGGCGCACATCTCCTGCGGCGCACATCTCCTGCGTGCACATCTCCTGCGTGCACATCTCCTGCGGTGCACATCTCCAGTGGCGCACATCTCCTGCTGCGCAAATCTCCTGCAGTGACCCTCCCTCGTCGCACACCCTGCGGTGCACATAAATGAAACATTTATTTATAAAAAATAATAATAATTAACTCAAATTCCTAAAAAAACTGTGCGCACACATCCTGCGGCGCACATCTCCTGCGGCACTCATCTCCTGCGGCGCATATCTCCTGCGTACACATCTCCTGCGGTGCACATCTCCTGCTGCGCACATCTCCTGCGGTGTACATCTCCTGCGGTGCACATCTCCTGCGCGCACATCTCCGGCGCACACCCTTCGTTGCACATAAATGAAACATTTATTTACAAATAAATTATAATAATTAACTCAAATTAATAAAAAAACTGTGCGCACACATCCTGCGGCGCACATCTCCTGCGTGCTAATCTCCTGCGTGCACTTCTCCTGCGATGCACATCTCCTGCGGAGCACATCTCCTGCGGTGCACATCTCCTGTTGCGCACATCTCCTGCGGTGCATATCTCTTGCGGCGCACATCCTGCCTTGCGAACCCTGCGTTGCACATAAATAAAACAGTTATTTACAAAAAAATTAAAATTAAATCATATTATTAAAAAAACTGCGGCACACATCTCCTGCTGCGCATATCGCCTGCGGCGCACATCTCCTGCGGCGCACACCCTTCGTTGCACATAAATGAAACATTTATTTACAAATAAATTATAATAATTAACTCAAATTCCTAAAAAAACTGTGCGCACAACGCCTGCGGCGTACATCTCCTGCGACACTCATCTCCTGCGACGCATATCTCCTGCGTACACATCTCCTGCGGTGCACATCTCCTGCTGCGCACATCTCCTGCTGCGCACATCTCCTGCGGTGCACATCTCTTGCGGCGCACATCCTGCGGCGCACACCCTGCGTTGCACATAAATGAAACATTTATTTACAAAAAAATTATAATAATTAACTCAAATTAATAAATAAAACTGTGCGCACACATCCTGCGGCGCAAATCTCCTGCTGCGCACATCTCCTGCATTGCAGAACATAAGATGCAAATAAATAAAATTAATAAAAAAACTGTGCGCACACATCCTGCGGCGCACATCTCCTGCGGTGCACATCTCCTGCGGTGCACATCTCCTGCTGCGCACATCTCCTGCGGTGCACATCTCCGCACACATCCTGCGGCGCACATCTCCTGCGGCACTCATCTCCTGCGGCGCATATCTCCTGCGTACACATCTCCTGCGGTGCACATCTCATGCTGAGCACATCTCCTGCGGTGTACATCTCCTGCGGTGCACATCTCCTGCTGCGCACATCTCCGGCGGTGCATATCTCTTGCGGCGCACATCCTGCGGCGCACATATCCTGCGGTGCACATCTCCTGAGGCGCACATCTCCTGCGGTGCACATCTCCTGCGGAGCACATCTCCTGCTGCGCACATCTCCGGCGGTGCACATCTCTTGCTGCACACATCCTGTGGCGCACACCCTTCGTTGCACATAAATGAAACATTTATTTACAAAAAATTTATAATAATTAACTCAAATTAATAAAAAAACTGTGCGCACATCTCCTGCTGTGCACATCTCCTGCGTTGCACATCTCCTGCGTGCAGATCTCCTGCGGCGCACATCTCCTGCGGTGCACATCTCCGGTGGCGCATATCGCCTGCGGCGCACATCTCCTGCTTTGTACATCTCCTGCGGCGCACATCTCCTGCGTGCACATCTCCTGCGTGCACATCTCCTGCGGCGCACATCTCCAGTGGCGCACATCTCCTGCTGCGCAAATCTCCTGCAGTGACCCTCCCTCGTCGCACACCCTGCGGTGCACATAAATGAAACATTTATTTACAAAAAATAATAATAATTAACTCAAATTCCTAAAAAAACTGTGCGCACACATCGTGCGGCGCACATCTCTTGCGGCACTCATCTCCTGCGGCGCATATCTCCTGCGTACACATCTCCTGCGGTGCACATCTCCTGCTGCGCACATCTCCGCCGGTGCATATCTCTTGCGGCGCACATCTCCTGCTGCGCATATCGCCTGCGGCGCACATCTCCTGCTATGTACATCTCCTGCGACTCACATCTCCTGCGGCGCACATCTCCTGCAGTGCACATCTCCTGCTGCGCACATCTCCTGCGGTGCACATCTCTTGCGGCGCACATCCTGCGGCGCACACCCTGCGTTGCACATAAATGAAACATTTATTTAAAAAGAAAATTATAATAATTAACTCAAATTAATAAAAAAACTGTGCGCACACATCCTGCGGCGCAAATCTCCTGCTGCGCAAATCTCCTGCATTGCAGAACATAAGATGCACATAAATAAAATTAATAAAAAAACTGTGCGCACACATCCTGCGGCGCACATCTCCTGCGGTGCACATCTCCTGCTATGTACATCTCCTGCGGCGCACATCTCCTGCGGCGCACATCTCCTGCGTGCACATCTCCTGCTATGTACATCTCCTGCGGCGCACATCTCCTGCGGCGCACATCTCCTGCGTGCACATCTCCTGCGTGCACATCTCCTGCGGTGCACATCTCCTGCTATGTACATCTCCTGCGGCGCACATCTCCTGCGGCGCACATCTCCTGCTATGTACATCTCCTGCGGCGCACATCTCCTGCGGCGCACATCTCCTGCGTGCACATCTCCTGCGGTGCACATCTCCAGTGGCGCACATCTCCTGCTGCGCAAATCTCCTGCAGTGACCCTCCCTCGTCGCACACCCTGCGGTGCACATAAATGAAACATTTATTTATAAAAAATAATAATAATTAACTCAAATTCCTAAAAAAACTGTGCGCACACATCCTGCGGCGCACATCTCCTGCGGCACTCATCTCCTGCGGCGCATATCTCCTGCGTACACATCTCCTGCGGTGCACATCTCCTGCTGCGCACATCTCCTGCGGTGTACATCTCCTGCGGTGCACATCTCCTGCGCGCACATCTCCGGCGGCGGTGCACATCCTGCGGCGCACACCCTTCGTTGCACATAAATGAAACATTTATTTACAAATAAATTATAATAATTAACTCAAATTAATAAAAAAACTGTGCGCACACATCCTGCGGCGCACATCTCCTGCGTGCTAATCTCCTGCGTGCACTTCTCCTGTGGTGCACATCTCCTGCGGAGCACATCTCCTGCGGTGCACATCTCCTGCGGAGCACATCTCCTGCGGTGCACATCTCCTGCTGCGCACATCTCCTGCGGCGCACATCTCCTGCGTGCACATCTCCTGCGTGCACATCTCCTGCGGTGCACATCTCCAGTGGCGCACATCTCCTGCTGCGCAAATCTCCTGCAGTGACCCTCCCTCGTCGCACACCCTGCGGTGCACATAAATGAAACATTTATTTACAAAAAATAATAATAATTAACTCAAATTCCTAAAAAAACTGTGCGCACACATCCTGCGGCGCACATCTCCTGCGGCACTCATCTCCTGCGGCGCATATCTCCTGCGTACACATCTCCTGCGGTGCACATCTCCTGCTGCGCACATTTCCGGCGGTGCACATCTCTTGCGGCGCACACCCTGCGGTGCACATAAATGAAACATTTACTTACAAAAAATAATAATAATTAACTCAAATTCCTAAAAAAACTGTGCGCACTAATCCTGCAACGCACATCTCCTGCTCTGCACATCTACTGCTGCGCACATCTCCTGTGACGCACATCTCCTGTGACGCACATCTCCTGCTGCGCACATCTTCTGCGGCACACATCTCCTGCGGTGCACATCTCCTGCTGCGCACATCTCCTGCGGTGCACATCTCTTGTGGCGCACATCCTGCGGCGCACACCCTGCGGTGCACATAAATAAAACATTTATTTACAAAAAAATATTATTACATCAAATTAATAAAAAAACTGTGTGCACACATCCTGCTGCGCACATCTCCTGCTGTGCACATCTCCTGCGTTGCACATCTCCTGCGTGCAGATCTCCTGCGGCGCACATCTCCTGCGGTGCACATCTCCGGTGGCGCATATCGCCTGCGGCGCACATCTCCTGCTTTGTACATCTCCTGCGGCGCACATCTCCTGCGTGCACTTCTCCTGTTATGTACATCTCCTGCGGCGCACATCTCCTGCGTGCACATCTCCTGCGTGCACATCTCCTGCGGCGCACATCTCCAGTGGCGCACATCTCCTGCTGCGCAAATCTCCTGCAGTGACCCTCCCTCGTCGCACACCCTGCGGTGCACATAAATGAAACATTTATTTACAAAAAATAATAATAATTAACTCAAATTCCTAAAAAAACTGTGCGCACACATCCTGCGGCGCACATCTCTTGCGGCACTCATCTCCTGCGGCGCATATCTCCTGCGTACACATCTCCTGCGGTGCACATCTCCTGCTGCGCACATCTCCGCCGGTGCATATCTCTTGCGGCGCACCTCCTGCGGCGCACACCCTGCGTTGCACATAAATGAAACATTTATTTACAAAAAAATAAAAAAATAAAATCAAATTAATAAAAAAACTGCAGCACAAATCTCCTGCTGCGCATATCGCCTGCGGCGCACATCTCCTGCTATGTACATCTCCTGCGACTCACATCTCCTGCGGCGCACATCTCCTGCAGTGCACATCTCCTGCTGCGCACATCTCCTGCGGTGCACATCTCTTGCGGCGCACATCCTGCGGCGCACACCCTGCGTTGCACATAAATGAAACATTTATTTAAAAAGAAAATTATAATAATTAACTCAAATTAATAAAAAAAATGTGCGCACACATCCTGCGGCGCAAATCTCCTGCTGCGCACATCTCCTGCATTGCAGAACATAAGATGCACATAAATAAAATTAATAAAAAAACTGTGCGCACACATCCTGCGGCGCACATCTCCTGCGGCGCACATCTCCTGTGGTGCACATCTCCTGCTATGTACATCTCCTGCGGCGCACATCTCCTGCGGCGCACATCTCCTGCGTGCACATTTCCTGCTATGTACATCTCCTGCGGCGCACATCTCCTGCGGCGCACATCTCCTGCGTGCACATCTCCTGCGGTGCACATCTCCTGCTATATACATCTCCTGCGGCGCACATCTCCTGCGGCGCACATCTCCTGCGTGCACATCTCCTGCTATGTACATCTCCTGCGGCGCACATCTCCTGCGGCGCACATCTCCTGCGTGCACATCTCCTGCGTGCACATCTCCTGCGGTGCACATCTCCAGTGGCGCACATCTCCTGCTGCGCAAATCTCCTGCAGTGACCCTCCCTCGTCGCACACCCTGCGGTGCACATAAATGAAACATTTATTTATAAAAAATAATAATAATTAACTCAAATTCCTAAAAAAACTGTGCGCACACATCCTGCGGCGCACATCTCCTGCGGCACTCATCTCCTGCGGCGCATATCTCCTGCGTACACATCTCCTGCGGTGCACATCTCCTGCTGCGCACATCTCCTGCGCGCACATCTCCGGCGGCGGTGCACATCCTGCGGCGCACACCCTTCGTTGCACATAAATGAAACATTTATTTACAAATAAATTATAATAATTAACTCAAATTAATAAAAAAACTGTGCGCACACATCCTGCGGCGCACATCTCCTGCGTGCTAATCTCCTGCGTGCACTTCTCCTGCGGTGCACATCTCCTGCGGAGCACATCTCCTGCGGTGCACATCTCCTGCTGCGCACATTTCCTGTGGTGCACATCTCCTGTTGCGCACATCTCCTGGGGTGCATATCTCTTGCGGCGCACATCCTGCCTTGCGAACCCTGCGTTGCACATAAATAAAACAGTTATTTACAAAAAAATTAAAATTAAATCATATTATTAAAAAAACTGCGGCACACATCTCCTGCTGCGCATATCGCCTGCGGTGCACATCTCCTGCTGCGCACATATTCTGCGGTGCACATCTCCGCACACATCCTGCGGCGCACATCTCCTGCGGCACTCATCTCCTGCGGCGCATATCTCCTGCGTACACATCTCCTGCGGTGCACATCTCATGCTGAGCACATCTCCTGCGGTGTACATCTCCTGCGGTGCACATCTCCTGCTGCGCACATCTCCGGCGGTGCATATCTCTTGCGGCGCACATCCTGCGGCGCACATATCCTGCGGGCACATCTCCTGCGTGCACATCTCCTGCGGTGCACATCTCCAGTGGCGCACATCTCCTGCTGCGCAAATCTCCTGCAGTGACCCTCCCTCGTCGCACACCCTGCGGTGCACATAAATGAAACATTTATTTATAAAAAATAATAATAATTAACTCAAATTCCTAAAAAAACTGTGCGCACACATCCTGCGGCGCACATCTCCTGCGGCACTCATCTCCTGCGGCGCATATCTCCTGCGTACACATCTCCTGCGGTGCACATCTCCTGCTGCGCACATCTCCGCCGGTGCATATCTCTTGCGGCGCACCTCCTGCGGCGCACACCCTGCGTTGCACATAAATGAAACATTTATTTACAAAAAAATAAAAAAATCAAATCAAATTAATAAAAAAACTGCGGCACACATCTCCTGCTGCGCATATCGCCTGCGGCGCACATCTCCTGCTATGTACATCTCCTGCGACTCACATCTCCTGCGGCGCACATCTCCTGCAGTGCACATCTCCTGCTGCGCACATCTCCTGCGGTGCACATCTCTTGCGGTGCACATCTCCTGCGTGCACATCTCCTGCTATGTACATCTCCTGCGGCGCACATCTCCTGCGGCGCACATCTCCTGCGTGCACATCTCCTGCGGTGCACATCTCCAGTGGCGCACATCTCCTGCTGCGCAAATCTCCTGCAGTGACCCTCCCTCGTCGCACACCCTGCGGTTCACATAAATGAAACATTTATTTATAAAAAATAATAATAATTAACTCAAATTCCTAAAAAAACTGTGCGCACAAATCCTGCGGCGCACATCTCCTGCGGCACTCATCTCCTGCGGCGCATATCTCCTGCGTACACATCTCCTGCGGTGCACATCTCCTGCTGCGCACATCTCCTGCGGTGTACATCTCCTGCGGTGCACATCTCCTGCGCGCACATCTCCGGCGGCGGTGCACATCCTGCGGCGCACACCCTTCGTTGCACATAAATGAAACATTTATTTACAAATAAATTATAATAATTAACTCAAATTAATAAAAAAACTGTGCGCACACATCCTGCGGCGCACATCTCCTGCGTGCTAATCTCCTGCGTGCACATCTCCTGCGTGCACATCTCCTGCGGTGCACATCTCCAGTGGCGCACATCTCCTGCTGCGCAAATCTCCTGCAGTGACCCTCCCTCGTCGCACACCCTGCGGTGCACATAAATGAAACATTTATTTACAAAAAATAATAATAATTAACTCAAATTCCTAAAAAAACTGTGCGCACACATCCTGCGGCGCACATCTCCTGCGGCACTCATCTCCTGCGGCGCATATCTCCTGCGTACACATCTCCTGCGGTGCACATCTCCTGCTGCGCACTTTTCCGGCGGTGCACATCTCTTGCGGCGCACACCCTGCGGTGCACATAAATGAAACATTTACTTACAAAAAAAAAATAATAATTAACTCAAATTAATAAAAAAACTGTGCGCACTAATCCTGCAATGCACATCTCCTGCTCTGCACATCTACTGCTGCGCACATCTCCTGCTCTGCACATCTCCTGCGGTGCACATCTCCTGCTGCGCACATCTCCTGCGGTGCACATCTCTTGTGGCGCACATCCTGCGGCGCACACCCTGCGGTGCACATAAATAAAACATTTATTTACAAAAAAATATTATTACATCAAATTAATAAAAAAACTGTGTGCACACATCCTGCTGCGCACATCTCCTGCTGTGCACATCTCCTGCGTTGCACATCTCCTGCGTGCAGATCTCCTGCGGCGCACATCTCCTGCGGTGCACATCTCCGGTGGCGCATATCGCCTGCGGCGCACATCTCCTGCTTTGTACATCTCCTGCGGCGCACATCTCCTGCGTGCACATCTCCTGCTATGTACATCTCCTGCGGCGCACATCTCCTGCGTGCACATCTCCTGCGTGCACATCTCCTGCGGCGCACATCTCCAGTGGCGCACATCTCCTGCTGCGCATATCGCCTGCGGCGCACATCTCCTGCTATGTACATCTCCTGCGACTCACATCTCCTGCGGCGCACATCTCCTGCAGTGCACATCTCCTGCTGCGCACATCTCCTGCGGTGCACATCTCTTGCGGCGCACATCCTGCGGCGCACACCCTGCGTTGCACATAAATGAAACATTTATTTAAAAAGAAAATTATAATAATTAACTCAAATTAATAAAAAAAATGTGCGCACACATCCTGCGGCGCAAATCTCCTGCTGCGCACATCTCCTGCATTGCAGAACATAAGATGCACATAAATAAAATTAATAAAAAAACTGTGCGCACACATCCTGCGGCGCACATCTCCTGCGGCGCACATCTCCTGCGGTGCACATCTCCTGCTATGTACATCTCCTGCGGCGCACATCTCCTGCGGCGCACATCTCCTGCGTGCACATCTCCTGCGTGCACATCTCCTGCGGTGCACATCTCCAGTGGCGCACATCTCCTGCTGCGCAAATCTCCTGCAGTGACCCTCCCTCGTCGCACACCCTGCGGTGCACATAAATGAAACATTTATTTATAAAAAATAATAATAATTAACTCAAATTCCTAAAAAAACTGTGCGCACACATCCTGCGGCGCACATCTCCTGCGGCACTCATCTCCTGCGGCGCATATCTCCTGCGTACACATCTCCTGCGGTGCACATCTCCTGCTGCGCACATCTCCTGCGGTGTACATCTCCTGCGGTGCACATCTCCTGCGCGCACATCTCCGGCGGCGGTGCACATCCTGCGGCGCACACCCTTCGTTGCACATAAATGAAACATTTATTTACAAATAAATTATAATAATTAACTCAAATTAATAAAAAAACTGTGCGCACACATCCTGCGGCGCACATCTCCTGCGTGCTAATCTCCTGCGTGCACTTCTCCTGCGGTGCACATCTCCTGCGGAGCACATCTCCTGCGGTGCACATCTCCTGCTGCGCACATTTCCTGTGGTGCACATCTCCTGTTGCGCACATCTCCTGCGGTGCATATCTCTTGC
>NW_026519141.1:10000-21032 GCF_947347685.1 Pleuronectes platessa | reverse complement strand
GGTCAAGAACACAACAGATGCTGCTTGTTGCCACAGTTTCACGAGGTGTGTTGAGTTGTTTCTGACCCCAGTGTGTAGATGTAGAGGCGACAGCTGGGGTTGTGTATCTGAACAGAAGCTGGACTCATGGTGAAGTGAAGCGTCTCCAGTGGAGCTGAAGTGTTTCTGTAAAGAAGTCATGAAGGAGAGCTGATGTTTGTTCTGTCCAACAACAGACTCACTGTTATATCTTCTCTCCCTCACGAGTCTTCTAGTTGCAGATCTGAAGTCAGTGTTGGTTTAATCAACTTGCACCAAACAGGCCAACGAGCCACTCAGAGCCTCCAGCCTGTGGAGCTGCTGATTGAAGATAAACAGAAAATCACATTTTCACCAGATCTGTGTAGTTTCTGAAGGTTTCAGCTCGATGAGTCAGGACTCAGCTTCACTCTGTTCACATTAAAAGATCTTTGTGTTTTTTTGATTTGTGTCTATTTGGATGTGAGGAAGGTGTCAGCAGATTGTGACTGAGGCTGAAAACAGTTCTCACATTCAGCCGTCACGGTTTCTTTCCTTTGTCAGAAGGAAACTTAACGAGATTCTCCAGCTCCGACCCTCCAGCCATGGAGCTGCTCTCTACCTTTATGTGGAGGCCTCTCAGTGCGAGCAGCCATAACATTTGACCAGTAATTGTTATTGGCAGATCCAGAGTCAGAGGCAGCGGCCAAACAAATGGAAAAGAGCCTGATAATAAAACCTTCCTCTCTTTGTGTGCGACCTCCCCGGAGGCGCCACTCGCCTCCCGGCAGATAAGAGAGAGCATCTCACACATCTGCCTCATATCACACTCCACAATGGCACCGGCCACAAAACACACTTGGCCACCGTTACGAGCCTCATCCGTCTGCAGTGAGGTTAGAGAGATGAAATCGGGAGACGCTCTTTGTTTGTGTGCGTTGTGTTAGCGGCTCATCACGTCTACACTCTGCAGCTCCTGTTGTTCATTTCCATTCACGTTTTGCCGCTCATGTGAAATTGCTTCTTCTTCTGCCCCTGCACATCTCGATGGGAGAGGAGGCCAGCACCCTAAGTGAAAGCAATCATCAGGTCTTATCTCAATTTGATACGTACAATTGCCGCCTGAAAGTCTAATAACCAGTCGCCCCAATTAGATTCCAGTACGGAGGCAGAAACCGGCGAGAGGAGACGAACGTGAACGTGCTGCCAATGAACACAGAGATTAATAACATTTATTATCTGTTTCAACACGCGGAGGGAAATCAAATCAGTCAATTACTCCGATTGAACGAAATGATTGAATATTGTGCATCAGACTCAAACTGAACAAGTTCCCTGATTCCTCCGAGCGTCTCGGCTCCGGAGCAGCCGCCGCAGCTAAACAGCAAAGTCCTCTTTCTCTCTGCTGCTCTGATTGAACCACTCTGAGAGGAAAGATGACATCGACCTGATTCATCCTAAAGTGCCGTCTTCAATCCGTCCATCACACTGTACGCAATCAGCATCGAGCACCAACACTCCAATCTGCAGCAGGTTCAAGCCTCCACAAGATTCAGAGCTCATCTGGGTCGTGGCTTCCACTGAGGCTGGTGCCACAAAGACCAGGTGGACATGCATCACAGCCCAGGAAGCCCCTGAGCTGCTCATCACACAATGGAAGAAAGACAACCAGGACAATATGGAGTCAAGCTATTTAATCTGGATCAATAAATACAGGAAATTCATCCCTCACCCCTCACACGGAATTTAAAGAAAGTTAAAACAAATCAGGAGAAAAGGCCCGAAACTGAACGAGTCGTTCCCGGACTCACACTTCATCTTTCCACCAAGTTTCATGGTGATCAATCCAGGGGGTTGTCTTTCAAACAAACAAACCAACAAGGTAATAAACTCCGTCCAGGCTACAGATATGAAGAAAGGCTCTGATTGTGTAGCATCTGGTTGGGAATGATATTCCTCCTCCTCCTCCGCTCCACACATTCCCAGTTTGCATTAATTGGAATGGTGGAGTAGTGAATCCTCGTGACAGAGCGATCCAGCTGAAGACGCCTCCGTCCTCCGATCGATAACGGTCCCCACGGACACCAGGGACCAAACAAGCTCTTCCCAGAGGCAGGAATGTGTGAATGAATGCATACGTGCTTGAACTGTACAAAACGATAAGGAGTGTGTGTGTGTCTGTGTGTGTGTGTGTGTTGTACAGTAGAAGCTCCTGCCTCGGCCCCAGGTTGCCAGGAGCTGTAGCTTATTAGGACTAATTGGCTTCTTTAAGGACCTCAGCTCATTATCCAGCCGCTCTGCGCTCTGGGCTCGTGACGGCTCTGGTTCTCCATCGTGAGGATGTGGGATCTACTCCCACGTCTCAGCGTTAAACTCCAACATTCCTGCCACACAGACACTAAATGCCAATTACTTCAGACACACTTTATTCTCCCTCTCTCTCTCTCTACGTTTACATTTAAAAAAATTAATCTCAGAAGTAAATTTCGTTTATTTTAATTTAATTGCAGGTCCTGTCTCAGAGCAGGAAACATTGACTTTGTTGGGCCAGAGCCCAGCGGGGGGGGGCACCAGACACTGGAGCCGAGAGGAACAAAGGGTTAAACTTTGGGCGGGAAAACATCCTCCTGCAGGCTCAAGAATCTCCCCCTGGTGGTGAAAAAATGTCCTGGGGTTTTCCCAGAAACCCCTGCTCAGTTCCAAGCCGCGCCCACTCAGATCCATTTCTGACACTCAATTGGCTTAAAGCCAGCATCATCCTATGACCAACTCCTCAAGGAGGAGGACCTCTCAGGTAGAACAAAACCACTGAGACATCAATAATCGCAGCCATTTACCCTGCACTGAAGACATCACCAGACCCCTTCGGGTCTTCAGCTGATTTAGTTGCTAAAGGGGGCAACCAGAATTACAGACGTTTGTTTTATTTCCATCTTCTTTTATTTCCTTATTCAGTCAACGTTTTATTTTGATAGGACTTTTTGTTATTTTAACTTGAAGAGGCCGCGCACCGGAACTCGCTCGCCGGTCGAGCATCACAGACTTTCTTTCCAAATCCACAGCGGCGTTACCGCTGTTCATCCCTGCAGAAGAGACGAAGCTGAATTCCGTTCCAAGAACAAGAGAAGTTCGCTCGATTCGGCCCAGCGCTGATCTCCGTTGCAACCACGAGACCCACCGGAGCACCGCTTAAGAGGCCAGGACACTGATTTTGTTTTCCAGGAATCCGCCCGTTCGCACGCATCCTGAGGTTTAACGAGACATTCACTGGACTCCCGGAAATCCGCGCCCCACGCGCAAGCAACACCGCGGAGGTCACAGTAAGAGGCTTTATTGTCTGGGCAGAGACTAGTTTAAATACTTAGCGTGTCATTTGTTTGATTGTATGTTTGTTTGTAGATCGCTGATCTGTTTTTAGCCGTTACACGGCGGACCGAGACGTCACATCCGGTTCCTTTGTCTACTGTGTTTTCGAGAAGCGCGCGGTAACGAGCCGTCACTTCCTTTTAACGTGTTACCGTCAGAGATATTGTGCGGAGATTTACATCTGTTAAAAGATGAATCTCACGTAACTGGACTGCCTGCTTCGCTAGTAGTTGTCTCTGACGATGTTTCCTGAGCTCTCTCTCTCTCTTTCTCTTTTCTCCTAAACCTGTTTATACACACATCCGATCTGTATTTAGAATACAGTTCATGTAACATAGTTAAATCTATATTCAGAGAGGCTGGACACATCTGGAAGCCATGCGGCCGAACGCCAAAGCAGAGACAAAGAATTCTCTTTGTCTGAAAATCCCTTGGTGTAATTCATGTGACGACCACCAGTGTGAGCTCCGGCCACATGGTGTCATTAACATAGACTCCATTTTGAATAACGCAAGTTAAACCACCATTTTGAATCTATTATTGCCACGCCTCCTCTCTCCCTCTCCTCCCATTCTGGCTCTAAATTCATAACGGCTCCGCCATTTTGTTTTGTAGTCAATCCGCCATTTTGAGAGTTTTTAGGCCTTGATTCCACGAATCATGATCGGCCGCCATCTTAGATGTGACGTCACCACGTGACTGCGTCATCGCCACGCCCCCTTCCTTTTCTCTCTCTCTCGCTCTCTCACACACACACACAGACACACAGACACAGAGACACATTGATAGACACAGACAGATACACACACACAGATACACATAGATGAATACATGTGTTTTTCTAAATTGTGATAAGCTGCTGCTATTGTTATCTTTGAAATATGGGAGTTTGTTAAAATGATGAATCATTAAATAACACTAACTTTATTTCACATGCATACACATAGACACACACACACAGAGAGACACTTTGACACACACACACACCGAGACAGACATACATAGGTAGACCGCCGATTTTACATGTATTTTCTGAATTGTGATAAGTGCTGCTGCTGTGTTTATCTTTGAAATATCGGAGCTTGTTAAAATGATGAATCATTGAATAACATTAACTTTATTTCCCCTTTTTAATAAATACTTTTGTAATTAAAGTATTTGTATTTCTGTGATTATTTGTACATGTGTATGTGAATACAGCTGGATTACTATAGCCTGTGCTCGAACTTAGAAGCCTTCACTGTTAATTAAATAATTATTAATATTAAATATTGAGATTATTGATTTGACATTTATCATTATGAGACTGATATTTATAGATTGACTCGTTGGTCCCTGTAACCAGGGTGGTGCCCCGCGACAATAAGCAATGATTACAGATTTGTATTATTCTTAATTGATAATTTTATTGTTTTCATTAATTATTTTAACTATTATTAATGGATAACCGTATCATTTCTAATTAAATGTGTTACATTTCTTAATTAATAGCTTTATCATTTTTGATTATTTTTAAGAAATAATTGTCGTTTTAATAATCATATTTCATGATTATTAATAATTAGCCAACGTCAATTCTACTCCTACTATTGCACAACAACTTTATGAGTCAGACGTGGATGAATGGATCCAAACTGAGTCCTACACGATTTTAAACTCACAATAAAGAGTTTCATGTTTCCCTTCTGACTCTTTAATCTGGGAGTTTATTTTCTGATGGCTGCACAGAGGTTTGTGATCCAGCTGCAGGAAGTTCAGGATTATCTTTTATTTTTGTGTTCACTGAGTCTGATGAGCCTTCAGGTTTAATGACTGTAAGAAGAGTGAAAGTTCATGTACAGTTGCTGTGGACTTGAACCTTCACATTCTTCAGTAGAGCTGCGCGTTGAACGGTTCAGAAAAGACATCTTCATATTCCATGTTTTCCTGAGTTTCCTGTGTGTGGTTGAAACACGTGCACGCTCTCTCACAGTGGAGAACATTCAGATTTTTCTCAGTGGATTGTTTGAAATTTAATAAAAGAGGAAATTAACATATGTCAGATAAACTGGCCTCCAACGTATTATCAAGGGACAGGATTCCTTTCTGATGAAACATGTTTTATTTACCTAGTAAAAGGAAAACGATCTGTTTGCCCCTCTCACTCTAATTAGGTTTAAAAATGAAGCTGAAACGTCTCAGATACAAACGCTGCATCTTTGACGTCTGAGACGGAGAAGCAGTGATCGTGATGTGGAGGCGTGGCCAAGTCCTGCTGAAACACGGGCTCTACCAATCAGGAGTCAGTCTCAGCTGTCAATCATCACGTCTCAGCCTGTTTTTACATCATCAAATAACTGATTCACACCAAACTGATCAGAAACACTTCTAGATCACTTCTACTTTCTTTTTTTGTTTGGTCCATGTCCCGTGTGCCAACATGGAGGAGGAGGGGCTTATGACGTATACTGCAGCCAACCACAAGGGGGAGATTTGATCATTTTTCTGTGGCACATTTTAACAACTGTTGTCCTCCGTGACCTCTGACCTTTTACACCCTACGTCCCCCATATCCGACTCTCGAAGGTGAAAACATGTAACTGAAACATCTGGATGAGAATCACAGACTCTCTGGAATCTGAGAAACCTCCTGCTCGTCGATTCTATTCCCTGATTAAACTAAAGGCCAACTACACCCACAGCACCATCACTCATTCTAACACACACATGTGGGCAGGAGCATATAGAAAATGAATTATTAATGTGGCCTATATGTAGTGAAAGTGGGTCAGCGTGCAGTGGTGTGTACTTTACGCTGCTGCCGCCAACAGGATCCAGAGCAGCACGTTACGATCAAATATTAACTGATAAACACTGATCTAAGTCTCCTACAGAAAGTTTATGATAAAAAGCTGTTGATTTGCTCATTAATAACCTTTTGAAAATGCAGAATAATTTATCTGATGAGTAGCAGAAGGTTAACTGAGTATTTTTCTTCAGGCTTTTATTGATTACATTGAATAACCTTAAATAAAAAGGTCACTATTGTGTGAACTCACAAACTCATGAGTGAAATGTGTTCACAGTAAAATCTTATTCCAGCTTTCATCAAAAAGCCTTTTTCATGTTTCAGGATGTTTATTAGAATCAGGACGGCGTTTCGCTTCAGTCCATTAGAACTGGTCCATGCTACTCTGGAGGTGACAGACCAGTTCAACCAGTTCCTGCTGCTCCAACTCGGCCAGTGAGGAGATGTCCGGCACCTCTCGACACCTGAGAGCTGTCGCAGCCCGGAGATGAATCACTTCGTGCAGAGACACGTATCAAATGGAACTCGTCCTTGTAGCTGGACGAAGGATTTTCAGATTATTAAATCCAGAGTGAAAGACATTGTTCCAAATAATATCTCAGCTCTCAATGCTCTTTTCACATTTTCAACAGCAGTTCCATAAAATAAAGACGTCTCACACAATCGCATTAACAGTTACAAACTAACACAACAATGACAACACAACGACAACAGAAGCCACACGACAGAAACACAATCACGATGAGCCACGGTGTGAAAACCTCAGTCCGGCAGCAGACACTTGAAATGTGACGCTGGTTTCTCTCAGGGTTCAGGGTGAAGGTGCTCGGAGCAAAATGAAGAACGCAGCTGCACAGAAACACATCAGATACACAAACATCAAATACACAAACCGCTTGACTGGGATTTCACAAAACTCCATATCTCAGATTCTAAGACTCAAGGGGATGAGTTCTCGTGAAGGTGGAACGCTGGCAAATTGTTATTATGGATTAAATTCACCAAAAGCTCCAACGTCATCTTGTCTTTTCATCCCCTTTGTTTAAAGGTTATCTCCTCCTGTCCCTAACTCCTCCTGCTTTTCAGTTTTGTTGTTTTAAAACAAGCGCTCCTCTGGGTGCAGAGCCAGAACCTTCAGTTTCTCACTTTGATTCAGTCTCTTGCTCCGTCTCCGAACTTGTGTCCTCGATCTCTCTTGTCTTCGCCCCCAATTTGCAAACTTGGCTGGGGACTTATTTGCAAACTGAAAAACTTGAACATCCTCCCCAACACACACACACACACACACACTAACACACCACACACACGCGCACACACACACCATTCTTTAGTATTTTCCATGTCCCACTTTTTATCTCTAAGCGGTCATATTGTCATCTTCCTCACAGACTCGGCTCCTGTATTAGCAGCCATCTGGGTCCACACTAAATGAGCCCAATTAAAAAAGAAAAACAACTCATCAATTCACAATGAATCTGCAACAATAGGTAATCTCCCTTCCTGCACATCCCCGTGGCAAGTGGAAAAAAAAACATACAATACAACGAAATGCAGAAGAAAATTAAGGATGAAATTGGCAGCGGCTCAGACAAATATGTTAAAGAGCCGAGTTTCTGCTGCTGCTGGAGACAAGCAGAGAAAAGTGTCCCATTACTGGCAGGCAGAGCGCTGGGGAGACAATCAATGAAGCTGCATGGGATAAATGGCATGGAATTAAAAGGCTGCAAGAGGAACGGAGAGAGCTGCACAGACACACAAACCTGCAGACACACAAACCTGCAGGCACACAATCCTGCAGACCCCCAAACCTGCAGGCACACAATCCTGCAGACCCCCAAACCTGCAGGCACACAAACCTGCAGACACACAAACCTGCAGACACACAAACCTGCAGGCACACAAACCTGCAGACACACAAACCTGCAGACACACAAACACGAGGTTGGAGGATTTGGTCAAAAAGCCATGAAAACATGCTGCTGCAACCAAAAGGCTCAGTAAATTCACTCCATGTGTATGAGGTGAGGTATTTAATGGTGGTGTATTATCTCCACCACTCCACAAACTCCCTGATCACCTGCCGGCTCTGCTCCTTAATTGCAGAGAGAGGCAGATGAGGATCCTAGATTACTAATTATTCTCTCAGTGTTTCCAGAGTGGACGAGTCCACAGCTTCGGCTCAGAGACGTTCAGCTCCTCCTCCAGGAGCTTCACAGCGTCCAACACTTCACGTTTACAACCTTCTCCGATTCCTGCACGGTCCGTTCAAGCTCTGTGACTAAAGGTCTCAGACAGTGTCCCCATGTGACCTCGCTCCAATCAAACTGCTTAAAGGTTCCAAGATACTCGTGTCCAAACAAAAGCGTGTCGGACCAAATACTGAAACTAAAGATGGAGGACACGTCTCCGCCTCCTCACACTGTCCAGAAAAGAGGCCGAATTATCACAGACAGGAAAACGCTGACGTCTGTGCAGCAGAGATCGTGGAGCCGTGGAATCGAGGTTCCACTGATACAAGCAATCGACCAATCAGGAGTCAGTCCCAGCTGTCAATCATGAAGTCTCAGTCTGTTTTTACATCGTCACATAATTAATCAAATCCAAACTGAACAGAACACGAACACTTGAACAAACATCAACGATAAGAACCATCTTAAATGACATAAGCTAACATGGAGGAGTTTATAAGGAATACTGTAGCCGGCCACCAGGGGGTGATCAAGATGATTTGGCTTAATTTTTGGTTTTCACGTCCTCCATCTTTTTAGCAAACGCGACCAATACAATGCATATTTCAGGATGGGAAATGTATTAGTTTGTTTTTTCTCTGGTCTGAGCTCACAAACATATTTCTTAAGTCTTGGTCCAACCTGACGGGACGCAAACCAAACACTGAGGATTCATCGTCTCTGCAGTCGAGTCCCTGAAACCTTTATTCATCAGCCTCAGAAGAAAAAACATGAAATAAAAAAACGTTTACGAGCTTTAACTGCAAACTGCTGCAGCCGCCCTGAGGTTCATCAACAGTTAACGACTTCACGTCCAGTTTCCAGAGCGAAGGAGAGGATTTACAATAAAAAGTCTAAAGGTTTAATCTCTGACCTGCTTCTGCTTCAGAGTCGTAGAAATAAATGTTGTGAGTCAAGTTGTTGAACGAAGCCTCAGGTTTCCTTCGAGGGTGGTTTTAAAAAGACGCTGCCTCAGATCTACACAGGTTCAAGTCCAGTGTTTACTCATGGAGTCACAGCCGCCTGCCAACTCCCTCCTCAGAGCCAGAAGCCTGCTCCTCACGGCTCCTCGCACAAACCACTCAGATACACACATTCACAGATCTGCAGATAATAGAGATAATACAATCTGCAGTAGTGGAGAAAAACGGATCAAGGTTTCACTCACACTATGATATAATAACTAATATTTTATAAGGTGTTTTAGTTGATGCTACGAGGTGGAATCTGATAAATCAGTTGATATGAGATACATTCATGTATCTGCGTTTATGATTCCTGATATGAAACTGTTTGTTTGTGGACGACAGGTTAAAACATGGAGGGAAACGTCTGCTTTGCATTATATATCACATTATCAGAGTCCATCACAGGTGAGACGTTTGTTTCCTGTCTCTGATCCTTCTCGTCCTAAATCACCCAGAGGTGACTCGTGATCCACGTGATGCTTCTCATTCACCAGGACTACATGTCAGCGTCTCACTGAGCCTACCTACCATTTCAGCCATAACATCCAGAGGAGAAAAGCTCCAGGACTAGGTTCCACACTTTCACCCAGGCTCCCTGAGGGGGGAGGAGAGAAGAGAAGGAAGAGAGGGAGGGAGGGAAGGAAGGAAGGAGGGAAGGAAACAGAGATGTCTACCGTAAATTAAATCATTGGAGCCTTAAAATATCAGCTTTAATCTTAATATCTACAGTGAGAAGAGACGTTTATCACCATGAGACACAACAGCTGCTACAATAATGTGTGTGTGTGTGTGTGTGTGTGTGTGTGTGTTTGTCTGTGTGTGTGCCGCAGTCGAAATTGTGTTCTCCATGTTGTAACATGTCAAAATAAAAGAGACATGTGGGTGACTACGCTTTAAAAGAAAATCAACTGCAACAGCAAATACATTTTGTATGAAACTAGAATCACTGCCCTGTGATTGGATGCCTACACCAACCAGTGCACTGAATTCACGATAGTATGAAGTTACTATGACCTTTGACCTTTGACCACTGAAATTTACTCAATTCATCTTTGAGTCAAAAAGTGAAGAAATTCCCCAAAAGACAGACTTGAGGTTCAAGAGGCCAAAACCTTGTTTCCTGAGGCAACCGTGACCTTGACCTGTGACCTTGACCTGTGACCTTTCACCACCAAAATCAAATGAATTGGTCAGCAAGTCTAAATGAACATTTGAGCCAAATTTGAAAGGATTATCTGGAGTCGCTCTTAAAATAACACGTTCACAAGGCAAAGGACATTCCCTGGCCTGTTGTAGTTTCCCCATAAGATAAGACTGTAGTCTCTATCACCTTTATACACTATTTATTTATTAAACGTATGATAATGTATAATCACGAGGCCCTGGTTGATTTCCCATTCACCACAGAAACATCAGACACTGGCTTCAGGAAAACGTTTATATATAAAACCACAGCCGCCATCTTTCCCCAACCTGAACCTAAATTCTGCCTAAAACACAAACAGGAAGTGACTCAGCTGCCATTATTAAATATTATCTTCTATAAATTATATTCATTCTTTCACACATTAGTGACCTCAGAGCATAATTACCTCAAACGTGTTTACAGATCAGTTGAACGTGAACACAGTGTTGATATGAATATGATTCATCTCATGGGACCTGAGTGACAGGAAGAGTTTCCT
>NW_026519141.1:0-5000 GCF_947347685.1 Pleuronectes platessa | reverse complement strand
ACAGGCACCAGATGCAATACATTGTCATCTGGGACAATGAGTCATTCCACCGCTCTGCTCTGGTCCAGAACTGGTTTCAACACCATCCACAGTTTACAGAACCATACCTTCCACCATACTCTCCGTCTCTAAACCCAATCATAGAGTTATTCTCTGCATGGTGATGGAGGGTTTACGATCTCCAGCCCCAGGCCCAGGTTCCCCTCATTGAAACTCTACTGGATACAGAATGTTCTGCTAGTCTGATATTTGTCGAGCTTACAGTGTTATGCACACTCCTGTAGTAGCATGACAACTGGGACATGTTTTGTTGTGATTCTCCATGTTGACATGTTGACTGATTTGGGGATATGGAGAGAAATAAATTATATTTTCATGGGACTGCAGCATTGGTCTTGTGTAGTGTTTGGTGAATTTATTGTATATTTGCACTTTCTCAGAGTACTTCACTTATAGAACTCTAATCACTGAGAACTGGAATTGCTAAAAGTGTTTAAGGTTAGCAACATCAGTGTGTAACTGGCTAGAGCAGAATTAAGTAATATGAAGCATGTGTGTTTCATATGGCAAAAATAATATTGTTTTGATAAAAAAGTGTATAGTTTTTACAAGAGTGTTTAGTTTTGCAAAGGATCTGAGGTGTTCTGCTGATTGGGTGTGTGGTTGTGCTGATTGTGTTTAGTGTTTGAAACACCGGGCCCTGTTTTGAAAATCGTGCTTAAGCAATCGAAAAAAACTGTAATACCGGTACCACCACAGATCCCAGTCTGACAGGACTGAGGCATGCTGGGAATTTCTCTTAAGTCACAGGTGGAGAAGAAAACAGACGAGTGGAGTGGGTGAAGAGAGAAGAGGTCAAATAAAGAGAGAGAGAGAGAGGAGGACAGAGAGTTTGGTCTCTCTCTCTCTCTCTCTCTCTCTCTCTCATGTCCTCGAGATTAACTTTGATCATCACTGATGACAAAAGCTGCCTTCTTTTCCATCTCACACACACACACACACACACACACACACACACACACTTCCTGCCCCCCCCCCCCCCCCCCCTCGGGTCCTGCATCAGAGCGGAGATAAAGGGCGAGCAGGAAGAGGGCGGAGCTCCTCAGGGGTTTGAGGGTGAACCTGCAGCGGGTTGAGGTGACGGCAGAGCTCAAGTTTCCTTTTACCTCAAACTTTCATCTTCATGATGCAGGTGGATTTATCTGAGGAGGCTCAACCCCCCCCCCCCCCCCCCCCCCCCCAACACAAGAGAATGAACACGGCCTCATTTGCTTTATATTAAATGAAAGATAAACGAGTCTATAGTAAATATATGATGGGAGTCTGAATATTTTATTTTATCGTACTGTATTAGTCTATTAGCAGCGTTTTGTGATTTCTCACTACGTGAAGTCAACACTCAAAAAGGTTGAATCCCTTTTTCTATTTTAATGTAATCTTCTAGTTGAAGATTAATTTAAACTATGACAAGCAGATAATTTGTGTAATTTGTGCATGAATCTGAAATCAAAACAGCTACAACAACTAAATGAAGGAAATATGAACAGTCTGCAGATTGAGTAAATAGAATATTATCTTAACTGTAATTAATAACCAAACAATCGAGCCTGTAGTGACTGATGAGCGGAGGTCGACATCTGGAAGGAGGGAGAGAAAACAGAGGGAGTCACTGTGAGAAATAAAAGATGTTACCTGCCTCCTCTTATCATTTATTCATAGGCAGCTGACCAACCAGCTTAGAGGAGCCTTACTGCCATCTAGTGGACTGGAGTTCTTACCCCTCAGGTCTCACTCTGGTCCCCCGATGTTGTCGTATTATCAAACCAGTTTGAAAATGTTGACACCGGCACAAACCAACAAACTGGTTTCAGATGCAGAGAGGAGGGAACAACATCAGAACAGTGGTGGAGTGAATTACCTTGTGGAGAAAATAAAACAATATTTCCGCTGCTTCAACGATGTGACAGAATCAGTGTCAAGGTCACTGCCCCCCCCCCCCCCCCCGCTCCGAAGAGCAACACCCACTGGAAGAGCAACACAGCTGAGGAGTCACTGCTCTGACCTCTGACCTCTGACCTTTGACCTCGCTCTGCACCAAGTTTCCACCTCAGTGAACCGAGCAACTGGAATCTCACCAGGTCTGATCCAAACCGCTGTGTCTGAAATCTGCCTTTTCCATCACAACTCTTCACTGGGTCCAGATGTTAAAAGTGAATTAACTACTTTCCTCTATTTGTAAAACTGTAACATTTAATACAAAAAACTGACATTACATTTGATTCTGGAACCTTGAGTTGGTCTTTTCACGACATGTCAACACAATGAACTGATTCCTTCACCAGAATGACTGCCTCCACCAATCAGGGCAGTTCCATCAGTTCCTCTTCACAGTGACCTTCAACCACCAAAAAGAAATGAGGTCATGTCTAAGTCCAAGTTAACAAAGTAGTTCCCTCCAGAGCTCCTGAGGTGGTGTGTTCACAAGTTGAGCAGAAATCCGTTGTGTTGTTTTTTTTAATAATCCTGTTGACGATTAAACCAACAAACAGACGTGAGGACAAGAGGAAGAAAACACTGAAGACTGAAGCCACCGAAGAAGAATCTCATTTCCTCTAGAATACAACAAATCTCTGTTGGTTCACCTGCACCAGAAAACCAGTGACTCAACTGAACCCAACTAATCCACATCTCCACAGCTCCCAGTAACAACAGGTCGGCAGCAACAGACTCAACAAGTGGAGACCTGTGATGAAGCAGGTGCTGAGCTCTGAAGGCTCTGAAACTAATTTAGATTTGAATAGAGACGCTACAAACTTTACATTAAAGACTTACATTATATTTTCAAACCTGCAGGAATCTGTACTTTTGATTAAGGTAGGAGTGTGTTTCATTTGGTCGCCTGTTGGTGGCGCCAAACCCTCCTTGGGCATGTTTCAGTTTTGTTTGGGACTTTTGGGACAGGAAACTGAGCAGCCACGGTTTGAAACGCACATTTGCAAAATATATGATTTAACTTGTTATGAGTCAGTGATCAGGAAACGTCTTGGCTGCCAGGTTGTGAGAACCCCTCCCCCCAGCTGAAGTGGATCCTCCTCCAGCTGTTTGGTTTATCCAGAGAATCACAGAACATGAAGTCTGCAAAATTGACTTCAGTATCGGTTGATCAGCCAATCGTGGATCAATGGACCGGTCATGTGAGCTGAACAACACCCGATCAAAACCAGCAGAACCATCATATTCTGGGACAAATCTTGCTTTAAAATCACAAATCGTTTGATTGGTTTTCATCCACAAACTAATCAATGAGCAGAGCAGCAGCCTCTGGACAAACAGCTCTGGATCGATGGTTTGATTATGTGTGTTTAGAGATTCAAACACCGGCTGCAGCTCAAAGAGAGAAACCTGTCATGACTCTATTCACATGTCTAACCACAGAAGTGATGGTTTATTACAGCAGAGACTCAAGTTTCTCTATAGGCAGGAGAAAGTCATTCCCATCCACACATATCAATTAATCAATTAATTGAATTATCAATCAACAGTTCTGGAGGAGATGATGATAAGAACCGAAAAGGAAAAGCTCTGATTTGCAGGAACTTTTCAAACTCTTGTTTCTTTGCCACCGATTCAGAGTCATGAACATTTGTGACAAAACTGAGGCTGGAGCCAAACAACTGATCAATTAACACGAGATCTGAACTAAACACTGCAGAGGTTTGACTTCATTATAGTTAACATGTGAGAAACTGTCCAGTCAGCTTTACTGCACACACACACACACACACACACACACACACACACACACACACACACACACACACACACATACACACACACACACACACAAATCAATACTTTACAATAGAGCCTCATCAATCTTTATGACTGACTGTATTAATAACCTGAATATTAATGACTCTGTTTTCAGCACCTATAAAAAGCTTTATATCTTTAACCTCTAATTTCAGTTTATGAAAAGATGCCTCATTAGAAATGTGGTTCCGACATTTGACCTGAAACTAAACCAAACGTGATGAAGAGGGTTCGAACGGCTGCACATCGATCCAACACGTGAAGAAGAATCAGTTAATTATCCCAGTTAGAACCTTATAAACCAGTTCATCTCGCTAATTGAATGTGAACTGGTGGTTTACAAAGTAACTGGAGCTCCGGACTCACCTGGTGGTCGTCCCTGGATCCGGTAAAGTCTGTTATACCTTCTCCTCTTCCTCTCCGCTTCCTCTCCTTGTCTCCTCTTTATCTCCTCTTCCTCTTTATCTCCTCTTCCTCTCCTTGTCTCCTCTTTATCTCCTCTTTTCTCCTAAAGTCGCTTCATGCCTCCGACCCTCCATGCGCACCGCGCAGCGCGCACCAGCTCCGGGAAACTTCCACCGTGAAGTGCGGCTCTGCGGACGGAGGAAGAGGAGGGAGAGGAGGAAGAGGAGGGAAGTGACGGGCCGGAGGAGAGCGGCGAGGGGCGGGTACACAGAGGGGGTTGAGGACGGAGAGAGGAGGCGCCTTCTGAACCTGATCCCTCCCGCAGAGAAACCCGACTGCTGCCGCGGAAACTCAATATGAGGCGGAGGAGGGAGCACCGAGGAGCACCGAGGCTGGGGGGGCGAGGGGAGGAGAGAGGGGGGCGAGGGAGGAGAGAGGAGGCGGAGGGAGAGGTATTAGGGACACCAAGAGAGAACCTCCCCCCAGAAAAGGACAGGTGGATGTTGGATGTTAGATAATTGGTGGTGGGTGTTAGATGGAAGATGTTGGATGGAATATGATGGATGATTGACGTTGGATGTTGGATGATTGGTGGTGGATGGAGGATGATAGATGTTGGATGATGGATGTTGGATGATGGATGTTGGATGATGGATGTTGGATGATGGATGTTGGATGATGGATGTTGGATGGAGGATGTTGGATGATGGATGTTGGATGTTGGATGATGGATGTTGGATGTTGGATGATGGATGTCGGATGATGGATGTTTGATGGATGTT
>NW_026519140.1:0-18228 GCF_947347685.1 Pleuronectes platessa | reverse complement strand
CAAAATATGTGACTGGTTTTCCATGAATTCTTCACTTTCAATTGGTGAAAATATATATTTTTAAATGCCTTATCTCGTGATGTTAAGTTATGTTAATCATTCCAGTATTTTCCGGACTCCTGTAAAGATAAATAACTTAATTTCTGACTCTAAACATTTTGAATTTGTGTCTTCGGGGGAAAAAAACATGGAAATCAAGGTTTCATCCCTTTTTTCTCATTTTCACACTTGGTCGAACAAAAGGAATTATGGGTATCACTTTGCTTAACCCATGTCAGACAACAATTCAAACAGACAAGAGGCCGTGTTGTCACATCAACACACAATCGGCCGCTCTGACAACCTCCTGCTCTTCTGTTCTCTCCTTCAGACGTCCGCTCTCTTCCAGAAGATTGAAACAGGAACAATACAAGTGGAGTTTGTGATCTCGTCTTCACCTGTTGACAAAACAGCTCAGAGAAAGTTACATCCTGCCAAGACTTGTGGTTTCCACCTCCTGCCACCCCCCCCCCCCCCCCCGCGGGCAAACACCTCTCATCCCTCGCTAATGGAGCCGCGCTCGATTCACTTTGAGGCTTAAGTGAACTTGTCAAAGTCAGACACGTTTTTCCCGTTGATAGAAAGGAGCCTTGGTGGTCTGAAAGGTGACGGGGGGGGGAATGAAAGAAAGGGAAGAGGAGACAAGAGACTTTTCTTTATTGTCCCTGATGCACTGAACCACAGGGGCTGAATTTAAGAATCTAAATATCTGAGTCAGCTGCTGCAGACAAACTCATGATGATTGATCTTCCAGACCTCGGTGACGACTCCAGAGAATGAACCAGTGAGTGAAGACATGCCCAACTCGAGACTGATGGTGAAAGTGAACAAACAAACAAACTAAAAAATACAAATATCTCCTAAATGAGGAGTGGTTTATTCAGGAGACACAGATGATGAATTAGAAAGATGAGGATATCGACATATATCGGAAATGTCCAGAGCCGGTTGTCCAGAGTTCATGTGAGAACATGGCTCTCATTTCTCTGCCTTTGACCTGCTTTGCTCTTTTCTTTGTCCTGATTGATCTCTAATCTGAGTCCGGTCTTCCCCTGTCAGCCGAGACGTGAGGCCAGAGGCTGCACTCAGGTGGGCCGCTGCCCTGCATGGTCCAGCTGTGGCCTGAGGGGGGCTGGGGGTAGGGGGGGGAGCAGGACGCCCTGATGAAGCACCACACGGCCCCGAGCTCCACTCAGACCTTTGGTGTGAACAAGCTGCTTTGTTACTGGGAGCTGATGGGACGGGGAGATAGAGACTTCCTGGGAAATGGATGGTTTGGAGCATGGGAGCGGTTCACATCAGGAACACACACACACACGCACACACACACACACACACACACACACACACACACACACACACGCACACACACACACACAGGTTTACAAATTACAGAGGGTGAGAGTCGTTGACCCTCAGATAACAGAGATGGCTGCAGTGACTCAGGGTCCAAACATCATCACATCACTCAGGCCTCAGAAAACTGTCAACAACCACAAATAAACAGGCTTTAATTCTACTTATTTCAAGTTCCTGATTTTTGGTTTGTTTTCTTATTATTTACAGTCACAATAAAGTTTATATTTATATATATAATAAAATTGTAATAAAGGTTTGGTAAGATAGATAGATAGATAGATAGATGGATAGATAGATAGATAGATGGATAGATAGATAGATAAATAGACAGATAGATCGATGATAGATAAATAGATAGATAGATAGATAGATAGATAGATAGATAGATATATAGATAGATAGATAGATAGATAGATAGATAGATAGATAAATGGATAGATAGATAGACAGACAGACAGACGGACAGACGGACAGACGGATAGAATGATAGATAGACAGATAGATAGATAGATAGATAGATAGATAGATAGATAGATAGATAGATAGATAAATGGATAGATAGATAGATAGATAGATAGATAGATAGATAGATAGATAGATAGATGGATGGATGGATGGATGGATAGATAGATAGATAGATAGATAGATAGATAGATAGATAGATAGATAGATAGATAGATAGATAGATAGATAGATAGATAAATGGATAGATAGATAGATAGATAGATAGATAGATAGATAGATAGATAGATAGATGGATGGATGGATGGATGGATAGATAGATAGATAGATAGATAGATAGATAGATAGATAGATAGATAGATAGATAGACAGATAGATAGATATTATATGTTAACACAGTGTGTGAACATATATATATATATATAATATATCGAAAACGAGTGAGGAAAAGAAGAGTGACTCCTCTGCGGCTCTGTGGAGATGAATGGCCGTGAATCAGGGCGGTGCTGAAACCAAACATGGTTTCATAGCATTTCAAAACGAGTCCATAACTAACCGGCAGTGAGAGAACTTGTGAAAACAGCTTGAGAAAACACATCAATGGTCATTAGTGCAGGTACAGCGTTTTTCCCAGGACCAGGACGGAGCCGTTCAAACTGGCCCGGGATCAGTTTGGCCCGGGTACGAGTCTTGGGAAAAGCCCAGTCCGCAAGTTTCTGAGTGGGTGGCCTCTTCCAGAACCGCCTCTGGTTTCATAAACCATGCCTCTCCTGTGTGCATGAACATGCAGTGACAGGCAACACGCATGTGCACACAACACACAGTCCACTCAGTGTGCTCCACTTATTGAGAGGTTTTATCAGCTCATATGAAAACGTTTTCCTTCTGGAAACCACCAACGGGCCGACCACATGAATTCTCCTTAAACCGGGAGCGCGACTGGCGAAGGCTTTGAACCGGAGACCACGAGACGTCACAGCGCCGCTCGGGGGTTTCAGGGCCGAGATGGAGAGAGGGATAAGGCTCGGTGGAGAGATAGAGGGAGAGAAACAGGAACGAGGGGAAATACTCGGTGCTGAACACAAAGAGGATTTTCATCAGACTATCACAAGTTGTTCAATTTTAATATAACCAAACACAGAAGAACCTTGAACTCTGCAGATCACAATCACATGGATGTTTTTAAATTACTTCATTCCTCTACTATACTATACTCTACTTTAATTATACTTCACAGCTGTAATCAAACTTGTATATTATCATCCATCACCTCAACCTCCACATGTCAAACCTCCACTGTCCCACACGTCACTTTAAAGAATGAGCCTGGACGTGAGACATGATCCCTGCTGAAAGTCTCACGTGGTTCAAACCTGGTTCAGATCTGGTTCATAGAGATGATCAACATGTCAGCTCCTACAAGTGAAAATCATCTTGATCGCCCCCTGGTGGTCGAGTGCAGTATAGGTAATAATCCCACCCCATCGGTGCTAGAAGATAGATGACATGGACCAAACTACAAAGTAAAAATAAAAGTTTCTGTTATTTTCGTTATTTCTCTTCACACTGATGTTTGTTCTCGTTCTTTTAATTCGATGCTACACTAACAGGGTGATTGGGAGCCAACACCATTGGTCGTGATTGTTCCCAGTACCTGGACCTGGACACCACTGACGTGCAGCATGTCTGTTATATTGCTCTGTTTTACCTGATTGGATAAAATGCTGAACACGACAATGTTGGATGAAAACAACTTTTAAATAGTTTCATTCTGTTTGTCTTCTTCGTCATTCTTCTCTGTTGGTTGCAGAGTAATTTGCTTTAGGTCAAAAAATCTAAAGAGTCCCACTAGTGGAGAGACCCTCTCATTTAAAGCTGCAGATATACATCAGCTACACACATACACACACACACACACACACGCACACACACATACACACACACACACTGGCTGGGGCTTGGGAAGAAGAGAATTAGAAGAAAACCCATAAAGACATTTACGAGCAGCCCCATGGCAGCCATCACCCAAACAGGGCCGCCGCCGCAGAACCGCAGGGGCAGAGAAACCCTCCGTCTGTTGACTCCACAGATTAGTGACTTAATATAACCAAACAAAGGCCGCCTGTCTCCCCGCTGCACTCAGGGAATATGCTGAAGAGGGAGCGCAGGAGAAACCACAGCAGAGTTACACAATCTGTTTTCTTTTGCTCCCAGTGTCAGTGAAGTGGCTCCGCTGCAGTTTGTTCAGCTTTGGGCCGTGAACATGAGGGAGAGCGGCAGAGTGAACGGACTTGAACATCAGATCTCCACACAACAGCTTTGAGGGTTTTCCATGTACAGTAGTGAAGCGGTGACGCCACACGACCCGTCCAGGTACTGAAGTGTTAAAACAACTCATAGTGGTGCAGTGGAAACCTGGACATCCCACCAGGGCAGGATCCACTTTGAGGCCCAAGAGTTTCATTTAGGGGCTTTAAAAACCAAATGTACAAAGAAATGTGTTTGTTTGAAATATATAATATATAATATGTCTTTTCTCCAGATACACTGAGCCTCTATGTAAACGTATCAGTCATGTTGGTGCTGAAAGGAAGGTCAGCTGGTGTTCATGCAGCAACTCTCGTAACTCTTTCTGTTTCCTCTTGAGTAATTTCAAGTTTGTTGAAATCAAACTCCTCACTTCATGAAAGTAAAGTGTCCAGTAGCCTGTAATCTGCATGAGCTGCTCAGTCTCATCTTCTTGTAGTTTTTATATAATCCTGCTAACAAAGACCAAACTGTAAAGACTCTTCTCAGAGGACAAACCTCTTAGGTCCTATCTCACACCTCAATGCAGTGATTCTTGTGTGGGGGTTCATCATATTCTAATTTGTCGTGCCATTGCTTCATAATGAACCAAACAATATTTCGACCCTCCTCATAAAAACCTATACTAGCTTCCACGCTGCTTGTGTTGCTGTGTGCAGCTCACGCTATCGTCCATTTAGTTTTTACCGTCCACGCAGACAGTCAGACCTCATGGTTATTGCTGCAGTTGAGTTCATTCTCACCGAGGCCAGACTTGGCAGATAGAGCTTCAGAACAGTGGCAAGCAGCAGGTATATCATAAAAAGATCATTTGATTTGAAAAATTGCCCCAAAATTTAGATTTCATACTCCTGTCTGTCTGTATGTGACTCGCATATCTCGACAACCGTTCATGTTACCAGCTTCACACTTGTCATGTGTGTTGTTTAGCGAGTGCAGTGTAGACTCATCAAATGAAAATCCCTCCTTAGGATCAATAAAGTTGTCTCAATCTGAATCTGAATTCTGTGAGAAACGCTGCAGAACAAAATGAAAAAAAAAGTTATTTATTCAGATCTGCTCCAACATCTTATGGGTTCTTCCGTGGAACATACCACATCCTTCCATTGTGGTAATCCGACCAGTAGTTTTTGTGTAATCCTGCTCACACACAGAAAGACACAGTGAAACATTGTCTCCTTGACAGAGGTCATTAAAGTTTCTGCACACGATTTCTAACAATCTTAGTTTTCAGTCTCCTCTTGCACCACCGCTAACCGGCTCTGTGAGAGTAGATCCACACAGACAGACACTGAGAGACCCTTCAGTAACTCACTGGCAGAGTCTGTAACCAAAACAGCCGCATCATCTCCACAACAGAGGCGAGTGTGGAGTGTCACGCTGGACATCGTTTCACTTCTCCTCGCTCTCGCTCGCTCGTCGCTGCCACTCGCTCTGCCCCCGAGCTAAAGCAGCAGCTGTGTGTTTGTGAAAGATGAATGTGAGATGTGCATCCTCCTCCGGCTGACATCATTCATCTGCACACGCACACACCAGTATCAGGACACTGACTGGTTATGTTCAAGAGGTTATGCAATGGTTTCTGGTTTTTCTTTGATCCCTCGTGTCTGCTACCTTTGCCAAGGAGGTTATGTTTTCACCCCCGTCCGCTTGTTTGCTGTTTTGATTGATTCTTGTCAGCAGGATTATGGAAAAACTACCAAACTAATTTTAAGTGAATCTCGGTGGAAGGTGAGACATGAACCAAGAAAGAACTCGTTACATCTTTCTGAACCAAGGGGAAGATCCAGAAAAAACACGAGATGCGTCTTTTGAGATTCTCACAGATTTCTATACAGAAATATCTGCGAGTGTTTCCAATCTGGTGCAGCTTGATTGAATTAAATCAGACTATTTGGCCCAAACCGTTCTAGTTAGTGGCATGAAACCACGTCCCCGAGGCCGGAGGGGGGGGGGGGGGGGGGGTGGAGCGGATGGGAGATCAGAGAGCCTGTTTGCAGTCACATGATTCAGTCAAAACAACGACTTCAGACAAAGTGTGGAAGAGGGGAGGGTTCACTTGATGCCAGCAGAACATGACGACAGCACCAGACTAAACAAGAGAAGTGTCAGAGTTATGAGAACTCTGGGTTTCTCTGGTGACCTCCTGGTTCTTCTGCATTTGTTCTCACCACCGGATCTCCATACTACTGCGATATTGATTTTAAATGGTGTTCTCAAACGCCACAACCTGCCTGGAACACCTTGTCTACCTGTGTTTCCCCCCCCCCCCCCCCCTCTGCTCAGCAAGCTCCTCAGCCACAATATCCCTGGACTCCCTGGGTAACAGTTCTCATTCGGTTGTGTATATAACCTACAGCTTTAGCCCCACTGTCACTTTACAATTAAAAAACACTTCCATTAGAAGTGTATCCACGTCTCCCAGCCAATCAGAGTAGAGAAATATCCATTAGCCTCTGTATAATGTGACCGCGGGGTGATGTCGTCCTGGTGTGCCGGGGTTGACGTCATATTTTGAAGTGTGTGGCTCCTTCTGCCAAAACATCGGATTTTTCCTCACAATTGTGCGTTTGTCTGAGCTGCAGCAGCAACAATGTGGGTCAGTCACGGCGTGTCCCTCTGTGTCTGTGTTATGGCTCGAGGTTAAGAAGCCGCCGTACTGGGGTCTGACAGCCGGGCTGATATATGGAGCTCTGGTACCATAACTCATAACTCCAACACACTAATTATAACCACAGAGCAACACCGCTTTGAACCCTGTGCCTTATGACTGTGTGTGTGTGTGTGTGTGTGTCTGTGTGTGTAAATGAGACAGTGAAAGCACAGAGAAAGTCCCTATAAACTGTATTTAAAAATGGATGAATGGTTATTGCTATAGAGGTCTATGAGAAAATTACTCTTATTTTTTAACGTCAAGTCTTTTTCAATGGAGCTTTGAAGCTTTAATGTTCAATTTAGTAATCATGGTTCATTTAGAGTCAAATAGAGCTCTGTAGGCATTGGGACGGTGTGAATGACAGCTTGTACCGTCCAATGGCTGCAGGTGTAGGCTGGTGTAGTGTCCTCGCCCTCTCCATTAGGCTCCACCCCTTACTCGTCCAAATATGGTCACTTCTGGTTTCAAATGGCGTTTGACAGAATGCCAAACCGGAGACCGGGACAAATAACTAGTCCCCATGATGTAAATCATTAGATTTTATGGTAAAAACATTTTTTAAACTGGTTTAGGTTAATATTCTGGTTAGTGTTAGATAACTAGTAACTGTGGTTAGGGTCAGAGCAGGTCTCCAGGCAATCAATGTAAGTCAATGTGATGTCCTCTGAAGAGAATCAAGTGTGTGTGTGTGTGTGTGTGTGTGTGTGTGTGTGTGTGTGTGTGTGTGTGTGTGTGTGTGATTGAGCGAGGACTGACACCCCTGCCCCACCTCCTGCTGATCTGACTTGACCTCAGACCCTCCATCTCCAAAGCTGCATGGAGAGATTAAAAAGCAGCGACTGACCGAAGCTTCAGATGATGTTTCAAATCTCCCAAATCCTTCATCATTTATTATATTTAACCTATTAACACACACACACACACACACACACACACACACACTATTACATATCGGAGTTATGTGCTGGAGGTCAGAGCATCTTAACTGGGATAAGATATTCACATTAGTGTCTAGTGGGAGCCTCCTCTGGTTTTCCTGATTCCACAGACAAACACAGCTGGGATGCTGCCTTGCAGGTCGTCGGGGAGATGGCGGGGAATGAGAGAGGGATGGGGGGGAAGCAGAAAGACAGAGAGAGCTTCTCTTTCATCAGGTCACACTCGCTGACATCCATTCAGCGTGTCCGCGTCGTAACGACCCCGACGTTACACGGAAGTCTTGATCTTTCCACTTTGCTTTTCTTTGTCTGTCAAACCGTCCTGTCACTTCAATGGACTGTGTGTCTTTGCTCTGCTGCTCAACAAATATCAGAGAAATTGTGTTAAATTAGATTTTATTCCTCTACGCTGCTGCTGCTTCTTTGGCTCTTAGACTCTACAGATTATTAATGGTTGAAAGAATTTGTGGGTGTTGTGAAAACCTTTCTTCGGCTAAAGGGACATTTATGTAAAATTCTATAATAAAGTTTTCAGTCACTTTGATGAACAAAACATGTCATGACACCTGACTGATGCAGAGGATCATGGCTCTCGCCCCACCACCCTTTCAGTGACCTTTGAACCCTCGGCCTCGCACCCAGAGGTCAATGTCTCATCACAGCCCTGAGAAGATTTGAGTCTGACTGCTGCAGGGAGGAAAGTGAGTCCTGGGATATGTCTTTATATTTGTTGTTTGTTGTCAACTTATTATCAATTATTATAAATGTTTCCAAATTTAATCAAGTACATTAAACTGATGTGTCTGTCGTTTTAAGCTCACTAACGCCCCCCACTGTCTCTAAAGTGCATAAGCAGGGGTCATTTAAAAATAATCCCTCTGCTACAACACGTTTTGTCGTAGAAATAAACTTCTAATCCTGCGAATCCCTACGATCAGGTGATTATTCTACAGGAACTGAAATGAGTCACATCTGAAATTATTAAATTCTGAGTGGTTTATTCTGAATTTTTTTAATCTTCTGCATTTCAAGTGATGATCATTCATGTCTGTGTTACTGTCCAACTTATAATTATTAATAATAAGTTGTAGAGTGCCTCACAAATAAAAAACACATGAATATAAAAACTTTAAAAACATTAAAGAATATAAGAAATGCTTATGTCATGTTTACTTATCACTACAAAGCAATGCTTTGAAGTCAGAAATCGAAAAAACCTTTGTTGTTTAAATGTATTAGAATCAAACATTATATTTTCATCTGAAATGTAACTTAATTCAAATATAAAGTAGCATAAAGTGGAAACCCAAAGTTATAGAAGTAGTACTGTGGTAAAAGTACTTTGAATACTATAAATACTATGATGTAAAGCGACTTTTATTTAGTTGATTTCTGCTTCCGCTCTCACACCGGAAGTGACGCCCAAATGGCGTCCCCCTCTGCCCGGCTGGCTACACGCTGGTTAACAGCAGCTGTTTCTTCTGGGAACCGCAGCGGTCGTTTCCTCGTCGCCTCCCCCGGACATGCGGGGCTCTGCTCGGGGACACTTCCTCCGGTTCTCCGGGGAGCGGCGGCGCTCAGCGCCGGCTCCTGGAGACCCGGACACGGGGTGACATTGAGGGGAGACACAGGTGAGATGCTAAGTGCTAGCATCACAGACTGCAAGGTGCTAGCATCACAGTCAAAGTTAGTGAGATCTGAGACACTTTGTCCAGACGCGACGTGGACAAAGTGGACAGTCTGGAGGACACGCCCCGTTGAGACAAAGCTCCCGTGTGTCTGATGTAACTGATGTGAGATCAGCTGATGTTACATCATCTGGAGGCTGCGTTTTAAAAACTGTCTTTATCTCTTTTTTTACTTCACACTAATGTAAAAACGTCACCAGGTCAAGGAAAGGAAAGAAGGAGAAGCTGTAAGGAATTAGGAAAGGAGAACCAGGGTGCAGAGGAAACTCTCAACTTTATTTATCACAGAAGAAACACTACGTTCTCTGACAGTTAAAGTCACGTGTCCACAACACACATGACACGTCCTGAGAAAATAAGTTTTCAGCTCATAGAAGGAAATACAAGAATAAAAACAAACTAGTAGTGAAATAATATAATGACGTAAAAACCTTATAGAAGTGAAAACATATTAGTGTGTCCACTCAGTCGGGAGTTTGAAATGACTTTTATATTTTTTACTTAGTTCTGATCAGTTTTATATTTGTATTAAGTTGTTATAAGTAAAGACAGAGAAACCGACCCAGGAGCTCAGACGATCACTTGAGGATTCACATCAGTTCTGGATCGTGTCAAGAGAAAAACAAACAAATAAACAGTAATTCTATTAATTTTATATCTATGTGGATTTGCTCATGTGCAACTAAGACTTTTGACCCTTTCCTTTCATAAAGGACGGTCTGAAGTTTCTTATGCTAAAGGAAACAAGTGAGGAAGCAATGGAAGACCTGCACTTACTCCTGAGATGTGGAGAGTTGCAGGTGTAATTAGTTTAATTATAAAAGATGATTTAATATTTCATGCATCTCATCAGCGTCAGTACTTTAAATGTTAAAGCTCCTCTTCACGTCCTTTTCTCTGCAGCGGTGAGATTCCCTCATGTCTCCACCAGTCGATCGCTCCACACCAGCAGCAGACTGGGAAACAAGCAGGACTTCTATGAGGTGTTGGGTGTTTCCCGCTCCGCCACACAGAAGGACATCAAAAAGTCTTATTACCAGGTCAGAGGCCCAGGTTTAACATCTACACAGTCAACTGGTTTCTCATTTATCACTTTAGAGATGGGATGTGGCTGTAAAAGAGGTTTTGTTGAGATGTGATAAAGCAACAGGATCATGAGGGAGACTTTTAAAGAAGCTGCTCTTTTCTGTTCTCTCTCTTTTCTCTGCATCTTCATTCATGGTAACTCATCTCTCACCAGTTGGCAAAGAAGTACCACCCGGACACCAACCCAGACGACCCAGGGGCCAAAGAGAAGTTCGCCAAACTGGCTGAAGCCTATGAGGTAAAGAAAAACAACAACGCCAACAATATCCTCCCCACTTGTAAGACGAGAAGAAGATAGAAGATGAGCAGCAGCGTCAGGTTGTTCAGATGTGTCCTCTGTGCAGGTGCTGAGCGACGAGGTGAAGAGGAAGCAGTATGACACGTACGGAGTGGCGGGATTCGACCCCAGTCGAGCCGGGGCCGGCCAGCAGCAGTACTACCGAGCCGCAGGGACCAACATCGATCCTGAGGAGCTCTTCAGGACGATCTTTGGAGAGTTCACTGGAGGACAGGGCTTCGGAGACATCAACAACATGTTCGAGCAAAGGCCAGAGGTAAGAACTCATTAGCATCTACAGGGTTTTAAGATGTAACCTCAATTTATAGTTGTGTTTTTTGTTATTTAAACCTTTTTACTGTCAATTAAGTGAGTTAAACATAATCAAAATAAAATATCAGTTAATGTGTCTCTGTCTTTCTCATAGTTTGTGATGGAGCTGACGTTTGCAGAGGCGGCAAAGGGAGCGAATAAAGAGCTGAGTTTGAACATCGATGACTCCTGCACACGGTGCGATGGAAAGGGAAGTGAGCCGGGCACCAAGGTGTCCCAGTGTCACTACTGCAACGGCACTGGTGTGGTGAGTTCCAGAGCCAGATCTCTCTCTCTCTCTCTCTCTCTCTCTCTCTCTCTCTCTCTCTCTCTCTCTCTGTGTGAGAGAGGTTGTCTGCAGGACCCCGGCACTTCATTCAGTCAGTTCTTCTCTCAGCATATCCCTTCATCACTGTGTGTGTGTTTGTCGCCCCCTGCAGGAGTCCATCAACACTGGTCCCTTCCTGATGCGCAGCACCTGTCGACGCTGCGGTGGGAAGGGATCCATCATCACCACGCCCTGCGCTCTGTGCCGAGGCTCGGGTCAGACCAAGAAGAGGCAGACGGTCACCGTCCCAGTTCCTGCTGGTAGGTTCTCATCCTGGAGGAATATGAAAAACTGTGAATCTGAGCGTCTTGCTTTAAAAGATCCAGACATGAATTTGCTGTTGAATTATGAAAAATGATTCATCTGATAATTGTGTTACAGGTGTGGATAATGGTCAGACAGTGCGCATGCCAGTGGGTAAAACAGAAATCCTCATTACATTTAGGGTAAGTTATTCCAGTTATTAGTTCTTCATGTCTATATATTAAATAAAATCCATTTGGAGCATTCAGGAGACTCTGAATTTGATGTGTTACAAGTAAAAACATTGTGTGTGTGTGTGTGTGTGTGTGTGTGTGTGTGTGTGTGTGTGTGTGTGTGTGTGTGTGTGTGTGTGTGTGTGTGTGTGTGTGTGTGTGTGTGTGTGTGTGTGTGTGTGTGTGTGTGTGTGTGTGTGTGTGTGTGTGTGTGTGTGTGCGCAGGTCCAGAGGAGTCCAGTGTTCAGGCGCAGTGGATTCGACATCCACTCAGACGTGCCCATTTCTATAGCTCAAGCCGTCCTGGGGGGCACGGCCAACGCACAGGGCCTCTACCAAACCATCAGTATGATGGTGAGTAAACAGCCGAGTGTGTGGATGATGACTCACAGCTTCAATTCTCAGGTTTCCCCTCAGAATGATAAAACATTAGCTCTTAGATTCGACGAGTCGGTTGTGACGGTGCAACTGAGTCTAGAAACAAGAATGGGTCTCAGAGCACAGTGGAGCATTGTGTCTGAAAGGGCCTTGGTGGTGTTTCCAGTTTCCTGCTGGATGAAGACCACATTCACGTCCTCCAGAATCTCTGATGTGCGTTCATCGTGTGTGTTTCCAGATTCCTAGCAGCTGTCAGGCCGATCAGGTGATCCGGCTGCAGGGGAAAGGGATTCGGAAGATGAACAGCTACAGCTACGGAGATCACTACGTTCACATCAAGATACGAGTCCCCAAGTAAGATCCACTCACAAAGAGATGCTATAAATCCAAGTGGAGCTTTGTGGGTTTTAGATCGATATGACACTGTTATAAACGTGTGTCTACATACTCGGCTTGTATTTGTGTGTCTGAACTCTGTTGTTGTTTTGCTGCAGGAAGCTGACGAAGCGACAGCGCTCTCTGCTGCTGAGTTACGCTGAGGAGGAGACGGAGGTGCAGGGAACCGTCAACGGGGTCGACCCCTCAGCAGGTCAGGGTCAACTCCACCTTCTTACATCTCCAGCCTAGTGTGTGGATGGACACACAGACTGAACCAGTCAGAGTCTCTGTGATGCCATCAGTTGTAGCGTTAGCAGTCGAGCTGATCCAGTGCATGTGCGTGTGTCTGTGTCCAGGAGGGGGCAGCGGCGCTCCAGGATCTGGTGCGAAGGGGACCAGTTCAGAGGAGGGACAGCAAGAGCAGAAGAAGAAGAAGAAGGAAGAGGAGGAGGAGGAGGGAGGATTCTTCTCTAAACTAAAGAAAATGTTTAGCTGAAACTCAGGCTGCAGGTGGGAGCTTTAAACACTTCACTCCTTCATCAGTAGACATGTTGACCCGTCTTTAACATGAACAGCCTTTAGTCTTTAGTGAGTTTAAGCAGAAACTGTGACGAGGAATGGATCTAGTGTCGCTGCAGAGAAGATGTGAAGTTACAGACGACAGGGTTTGAGTGTTGTGAACAGTGCGAGCCAACGTTAAGCAGGGATTCTTATACAAGGACTAAAAATGTCATTTAAATCCGAGAGGAAACACAAAGTCTTTTGTGAAGAAGAGTTTTTACTTCTGTGGGATCAACACAAATCTGTGAACTTTACAAAACGGACATTACGCAGCTTTTGTTTTGGATTCAGTGGCAGATGAAGATTCAGCTTTGAAATATAATTTAAAGCTATTAAATTAATGAAAACTCTTGTTTCCACTGTCCAGCGTTGTACTTTTAACAAAAATATTTCAAAAATCCTCTTCCCTTCACTTCATTTCAAGTAGTAGTGACAACAGGAAACTTTGTCCATATTGCCCCCTGGTGGCTGGTTGCAGGATAGGTCTGGCTTATATAAAAAAATATATTATGACTTTATTTTTAAATAGTGTGTGGTGGTGTCGTCCATCTTTTCATACTCTTCATGTTTTTACATTATAGAAATGCAGGATATAACTCTTTCTAGCTAGCTTAAACTCTAAAGTAACTAAAGTTTGCTTCAGTTTTGTATAATTTTAAAACGTGTTCTACTTCTTTCACAGATAAAAAGAAGACATCATAGAGAAGGAAGAACATAAATCCACTGACTGCTCCTGCACAGCCGCCTCCTCCTGTGGGGATGAAGCGAGGAGGAGGAGGAGGAGGAGGAGGAGGAGGAAGAGGAGGAAGACGAGAGAGAGAGAGGCACGGGAAGTTTTGTGTTGACACAGTCGCTCATTGTTGAATCTGTGCTCGACAAACAGGCCACGTAGATGTCACGTCCACCCACACCCCCCCACTGGTCCGTCACCACACCCAGGTGCTGCGCTGACGAAGACGAGGAACCCGACGGTGTCGTGGCTGAACTTTGTTCTTCTAACTCGACTGAGACTTCTCTGCCCCTCGAGTCACGAGGCGTCAGTCCATCGCTCTCTGTTCAATAAGACGATGGAAGATGGCGACAGGACAGAAACCCAGGTTTCTACTGACGTCACTAACTCATTGGAAGGATTTGAGGAGCTTAACTGCACCAGGACTGTTTTATTATTTAATCTCTGTTTATTGGAACCATAGTGTTGTAGAAACCTGATATATCAATGGAGGTTGTTTGGAAAAGTACCTGAAGAGGTCTGTTTAATTTATTTCTCATTATATTACACCTGAATTGATTTCCTAGTTAAACCTCGACAGGGAATAAGCCCAGTGTCAAGTTCGATTCCACCAGTGTAAAGACTAACGCTGCCAATACAACAATGAATATTAACGTTGGTTTATTTATTGGAGTTCTCCAAGTTTTTCCAGTTAAGATTTTCACGGTTCTGTCAGAAGAATGTCTCTGAAAATCAACAAAATCTTATTTCTTATAGAGTTCCCTAAATATTTAATAATTTGCTGGTACTTTCTCATAATCTGGGTAAATGAAACCTCGGCCAAGTCCCCTTTTAAAAACCAGATTTAAATAAAATATTTTATCAGGAATTAATATTAGTCTCCTCAATATTCATATTTATTTTTTTCATCTAGATCCATGACGCTGACAAATAGATGAAAATTAAAAAATAATTCCTGGATCTGCATTGAACTTTAATAGCATCTTTCTCGAGTCATGTCTTTAATCCTCCACAGTATGTCATGGACGTGTGAGTAGTCGAGTGTAAAACCTGATAAACAACAAACAGCCTCCTCTGTGATTCACATCCTTTCTTGAGGAAACAACAGGACATGGAATCGTGTGTTACACATTTCCACTTCATGAGGTTCTTGAACAAACACTTTGCAGTACTGTTGACTCTGAGCACATATTCCTTTCTTTTATAAGGAATGAAAATATAGAAAAGTGGGCACCCTGATTGTGAATATTTGTTTGTGTGAGATCCAGACTGCGTGGATTTCATTATGTTGTGTTGCATTTGTGTGTGGCAGCAAGAAATAAACGCTCAAGGATCGAAAGGTTGTTATTTCATTTATCTCAGTTAAGTGGTTTATTGAAAGTGTGGACGTTGACCTGCAGTGCTGCAGCTCACCAACAGAGGGCAGTGTTGCTCTGATGGACTGAAGCTCTGCCTCTGTCACTCACCCGCTCCCACTATGTGATGTCACCGGCCAGTTAATCCCAGTGGGAGCGAACAGAAGCTCGTGTCAGGGTCATCGGGAACATTTCAGACAGGGGCTTTCCAGCTGTGCGCAGGCTCCAAAGTGGTCAGTCTTCACAAACAGGACTTGTGGTGCGTCCCGATGGAGACTTGTGATTTAATATGAAGTCATACTGGCGGCCAGAACAGACCAGTGGCTGTGTTTTCCAGTTTGCCACAGTATATTATCTGTTCCTTTTAGCAGGCGAGTTGGAAAATGCTTAAAGCTGCAGTTCTAGATCAACATGTAAGAAAGCTGTAGGAAACATGCAAATAGAGAATAAGTGCAAATCAAGAAAACAACTTCATCCATCAGCAAAAAGTCACAAATACAGAAACGACAATGGAAATGTTTCCCGGGGACACAAACAAAGTGCTGAACCCGCTGTAGTTCACTGCTTTGTGAAGTTCCATCACCACTGACGAGTCACAGACTTACATAACTTCATTGTCATCTGTCATGAAGTTGTTTTCTTAAATTGCACCTGTGTTTTTTCTATTTGCATCCGTCCTATTCATTTGAAAATGTATTTTTTTAAATGTTTAAAGTAACGCTATGCAACTTTTACGGAGCAACAGCGCCCTCTGCAGCCTCACGTGGGGATTTGTTCCATGTCTGTGGTTGAACTGGTTGAACTGAGACACAACTGAACAGGGGATTTTTACCCACAATCCCCGGCTTCCTGAACCAGAAGAGCTGCGGCTGAAACAAATCCACCAAACTCTGGAATTATTCTTATTTCAGAAGTTTCCTGGTGAATATCGGAGAAGCCGTGAGGAGAAAAACAAGCAAACTCCTGATAGACAGAACCGGGAACTCTCTCGCGTGTTAATGTTTCTAAATATAAAAAGTTTTCCCATGAAAGAGAAAACTCCAAAGTATTTACAAGCTGTCAAAACCCGCTCACATATTGGACATGGACTTGTATTATGTGAGCGACAGTATTATACTGAAAGAAAGATGAAAGACAAGTCGAAGAAACTCAACAAATACAAAACTTTCAACTAAATTTGTTAAACATTTGGGTCTTGAACTCATTTGCCCGCCTGCTGGTTCAGGTTACGAGGGACAGATTGCAACATCTTCAGGGAAACTTCACTCCGAGCTGAGGCCACAACAACCGGGACAATGAGCCGTAAAATGCTTTTTATTTTCAAGAAGGCCAAAAAAAAATATTTTCCTCCGCTGGAACTGAACAGAATCAAATTTCCACATCTACAGAACATGTGACGGGTGAAATATTGCTCCAGATGTTAATAAAACTAGACACACAAACAGTTTAGGTTCAAGTCATTCAAAATGATTAATGAAGTCAGTGGCGTGGAAGTTTGTTGGTCGAGGTTTGAGATGTTTGTGTTGTTGCAGATCGAAGAATTTAAGTTGTCGTTATAACCAGATGGTCCGACCTAACAACACAACTAGAGCTGCAGCGACTCCATGTTGTTTTGTGGTACAAGTGTGCGTTTGTCTATATACGTACACAATTTTAAACTCAGCCTGAAATGTTTGTTGGTTATTAAGATTATCCGCTTTAGCAGGAATTACACAAAAAGGATAAAAGTGCTTTTAACCAAACTTGGTGGAGGGATGAAACCATCAAATGTTTTATGACAAATACATAATTTAAGGTATCAGACGACTTGATTTTCCTTATTCTGTAACATTATTTAAAGTGGTTTTATTAGCGCTGCCTATAAGAATATATTTGTATTACTGTGGGTCTGTTTGTGTGTTTTTCTTTTTGTGGGATAACTTTAAATTGGACGTATCTAGGCAATAAAATGAGCCTTGGTGGAGGAATGTCTTCTCCCACCTCCTTTGTGGTTTCTTTTATATTTCCACTATAAGAACTACACAATCATGTATAGATTTTTCGGTCCTGGTGAAGGAATGTGCTCCAGTTCATTCTGTGACTTCATTCACGGGCGTTTTCAATCACTCTTGTAATGATCTTGACACAAGTGACTTTCTGTCTCTTCTCTCTTTAATTAAACGACTGCATGTTCCTCTGAGGGCACAAATCATCTTTGACCTCCTTTCAGGCTGAAAGGCGTTTCCAACCCAAAAACAACTTCCTGAAAAGTTCACTTGGATTCAAAACCCACAGCTTTCGCGTTGTGTTGAATTGTGAGTGGGAACAGACCAACAACAAAGTGCTTCACAACATGATGAAGTGACAGCTTCTGTTGCAGAGAGTCAGACTTTATCAAAAGTCAATAAAAGCCTTTCTACATCTCCTCCGGCTCCGACCAGCGTAAAGACTTCATTTGACCCAAACGCTCGACTGGTCCCAGCTGTCAATCGTGTGTGACTGACAGCTGGTTGCTGGGAGTAACTGGGAAAAGCTTGAAGGCATCATGTGGAGCCATAATGGAGTTTTTCACTTTAGCATCTCAGTAAAAACGTCTTCTCACTGCAGCACAAAGAGGCTCCACTGGTTCTCTTCTGTTACTGTCACAGGCGGGTGGATAATTATATTTGCAGAGAGACGGTGATTGAAGGCTCGTTGTGATGTGTGACAGGAAGTTGCGTTGCAGAGCGTGTGGTCGTTTCCCAGCTGGTGACAAGTGTGTGTGAGATCTAGGAAGCCTCCGTGGAAGCAGCCGGTCCTGAGCCGGGTTTACCAGGATTAGTCCTCAGTGCTGCTCGTCTGCTCACTGGGAAAGAGGGTTTGTTTTATGTGGACAGCTCTAAGCCTGGGATTTGTCTCCTTTGTTCCCAGTGGGAACGC